>NW_019943347.1:110681-132906 GCF_002910315.2 Salvelinus sp. IW2-2015
TAAAGCCCAGAGGTGTGTGAAAACATCCCCTCCGTGTAAAGCCCAGAGGTGTGTGTGAAAACATCCCCTCCGTGTAAAGCCCAGAGGTGTGTGAACATCACCTCCGTGTAAAGGCCAGAGGTGTGTGAAAACATCCCCTCCGTGTAAAGCCCAGAGGTGTCTATCTGTTGTTGTGATCCATTTGTATGATACGTTGGTTTGGTTTGTTTTTGATGAGATGAGTGCTTTAATCTCCTAAAAACATGATCTGATTTGATGATGTTTGTCTTGTTGTTTTTTTGTACTGTTTTTCAGCTAGCTGAAAGGGGGAGTTACAGGGGGAGTTGTGTATTTAATGAACATCTTTATGTCCATCTCCAGAGTGGTAGTAACAGGGAAAGGAATCGGTTCAGAACTGTTGTTAATGACTCGGCTAGACTGATTCCCTGGTCAGAGATTGGCTAAGGTACTTTTTTTTTTTTTCAATACGAGCTCACCTTGGAAAAAGACATCCTGTCAGATATTTAGCATTTAACTATATTTTCACCAAAAAAAGAGACTTTTGTGTTGTGAAATTACAGCGTATGAAACTTCTATATAAATCTTAAAACGTTTTAGAAGTTAGAAATGAGTGCGTTCATATGTTATTTTATTAATTAGAGTGATTTAATATGAGTGTTTTATTACTTTGAGTTTCTCTGCAATGTTTCTGGTCAATAGGATGTGTACAGCTACTTGGTTGTCATCAACACACAACTACTGTTGTTCTGACGAGGTTGGTCTGCTTGCTGAGTTTATATGGACTTTTTGTGCCATTTTAAATATCAAGCGAAACTAATGAAGTCTAAAACAGATGTCTTAGTTTTGCAAACAAATTATATTGCAAAAAATAAATAAATAAAAAAATGTATTGAGAAAAAAAAATTGCAAGGAAATCTTTTTGAAGTGTGTGAACAAATTAATTCAGAATTATTATTTTTTTGTGAAACATTTTCCATTATAACTATTGTGATTAAATGCCTACTGCATTATATCTTTTTGTGTGCAAGTTTTGGCACCTTCATTCCAGCAACATAGCACCCTGCATCCCACTGCTGGTTTGCCTCTGAAGCTAAGCAGGGTCGGTCCTGGTTAGTCCCTGGATGGGAGAACGGCTGGAAGTGGTGATGGAGGGTTAGTAGGACAAAGAGGGAGGCGTTTCAACACAATCAAGTTATCATTGAAAGTGTTTCACTGAAAACTATTTTTTTATTTTTTATTCATTTGTTCACGCATTTCAAAATTATTTCCTTGCTATATATAGATATATTGCACTCAATACTTTTGGGTTTATTTTGCTTTCCATTTTGTTCTCCGACTTAAGAAGTTTTGCTTGATATTAATGGCACAAAATGAACTCCGTCAATTTAAACTTGTTATTTCTATATCTACACCTTTTACTATGGGATTGAATCAGCAGCCCTCAACTGTGACTAAGAGGCTGTAGGGTTTACGTTCCAAATGGCATCCTATTCCCTATATAGAGCACCACTTTTGACCAGAGTGCCCTATGTACGGTGGTCAAAAGCAGGGCACCGTAAAGAGAACAATAGGGATCCATTTTGGGACGCGCCCAGCCAATGTGTTGCGGCAGCTCTCACTCCACTCCTATAGTTGTGTCCTGTAATTATTCCCGTCATTGGGTTGATTTTTTTGTATTGTATCTGGTTGTCTTTTCCTTTTTGGCTCCACAGAGAAGTTTATTTCTGTCACAATATGAAACCGCTTGACTCAGTGAATGTGTTTGTTATAGATATGACCGTGGCACACTGGTGTCTAGGAACCGTATTTATGACTATATATAAAGGAGTCTTATCTATTTAAAACAAATGCTTTTGTATGACACTGTAGAAGGGTTATCTGGTGTTGACCAAAACCCTATCTTCCTACATAGTGCACTACTTTTAGACCAGAGTATGGGCCCTGGTCAAAAGTAGTGCACTACCCTATGGGTCCTGGTCAAAAGTAGTGCACTACCCTATGGGTCCTGGTCAAAAGTAGTGCACTACCCTATGGGCCCTGGTCAAAAGTAGTGCACTACCCTATGGGCCCTGGTCAAAAGTAGTGCACTACCCTATGGGCCCTGGTCAAAAGTAGTGCACTACTTAGGGAATAGGGTTCCATTTGGGAAAGTATGTCACAGTATGACATTTAGTGCAGGGACAAAAGCCTTCATTCACAGACCAGCAGACATGTTAAAACCAGGAGTGGATCTGTCAACAGGATTTGGATCTCTCTCTTTTTGATTTCTACTTTTATTTTCCTGATTTTTATTTAGTTATATATTTTTTCCTTTTTAATGTGGTTTGGATTCTTGGCCTGCAGATTGTTGTGATTGATCACCATGGGGATGGTAATATTATTATATTTGTAATATATTTTGAGATGTACAAGCTCCATGTCAGAGATGCCTGTTCATTTTAATAATCAATAATAAAAAGCAGCGGTTCACTTCTAATTCATCGTTGTCTCTCTCTCTCGCGTTGATGATCTGATTCCTTTAGGGAATAAGGTGAGACAAACTTTTGTTATTATGGCACAGAATGCTGTGGTAGCCATGCTGGCCACATTTGTGAGCTACTATCATAGACTTTTACAGTTTATACAATGCCTTCAGCAAGTATTCACACCCTTTTACTTTTCCCACATAGTGGGATTAAAATGGGTTATATTGTAAAAAAAATAATAAAATAAAAATAATATATAATAATATATTGATTTAGATAAGTATTCAACCTCCTGAGTCAATACATGTTAGAATCACCTTTGGCAGTGATTACAGCTGTGAGTCTTTCTGGGTAAGTCTCTAAGAGCTTTCCACACCTGGATTGTACAATATTTGCTAATTACTCTTAAAAATTCTTCAAGCGCTCAAGTTGGTTGTTGATCATTGCTAGACAGCCCATTTTCAGATCTTGCCATAGATTTTCAAGCCGATTTAAGTCAAAACTGTAACTCGGCCACTCAGGAACATTCAATGTCTTCTTGGTAAGCAACTCCAGTGTAGATTTGGCCTTGTGTTTTAGGTTATTGTCCTGCTGAAAGGTGAATTTATCTCCCAGTGTCTGGTGGAAAGCAGACTTAACCAGGTTTACGCCTGTGTGTAACAGTGCTCTTCTTGCATTGTGTACAATCATCGACACGAACTCCAACGTGTAGCAACAGTCAAGGAGATTTATTCGGATAAAAACAGTACCAAATTGCACGTCATACAATGCACGGCTCACCATCCAACTCTGGCACTCGCGCACGCTGGTTTGGTGCTTGTTCCCTGGGACGATTCTAACTGAAACACCAATAAGATGCCATGTTGAGTAGGTGAAGGCAACACCAAACTAAAACCAAAAACCCATTGGCTTAACAAAGTGGCAAGGGGAATATTCCTCTTGCCACTTTATTGTTAAGGCATTGGGTTTTAGTTTGGTCTTGCCTTCACCTACTCAACAGGGCATCTTATTGGCTGGTTTGCGTGGCTTGTATAACCCTGTTACACTCCCCCCTACTGAATTCCACTTGCAAAAAAAAAAAAATGACAAATACAAAACTGCACTGTACAAACATACAGGTACTCAACATATGTACAGAATAATCCAGAGGAAAAAAACTATATATTTAGTCTAACTAATAGAGAAAACTAAAAGATAAATCTGTGTATGTCAAGGATGCAGAGCCTTGTTTAAAACACTCACTAAATATTCCATTCATTAGATTATTCTCCACGAGAATTAGAGTGAAAAGTGGTTGATCAATCCCCATAGGTAAACGTGCCTGTTACATGTTAAATACACTCAGCGACTTTAAAACATCCAAGTAATAAAATAAACCACCATAAGAGACTTCATCACATCCGTCACGTTACCATCCTGCAACCTCTATTCACGGTCACAATGATGTAAAAACAAAACAAATAAAAGATGTCAATACCATTGATCCTCTATTCACATATTAACCTTTAACTTCCTGCTGGTTCATAATCTCAATCAGTCTAGACACTGGTTTAAATAGTCTTCCTGTCCTTGACCTAATACGACCCCGACTACCTTCAACTGCATAAGGAGTGACAGTGTTGTGTACGGCTGCAATAGTGGGTCTGTCAACACAGTCAGTGCGTAACCGATCAGGTAAGGAATGGTCCGAGTTTTGTAGGTCAGTACGGATATTGTAAGCAGACTGGTCAATTAGCTCACTCACTACACTGTTACGGTCTCGGTCTCGGTCAGATTCTTGAAGACTCTGATCCAGGCAGACCTTCCAGCTGCAGTACATCATCCACAGATTACAAAGGTGGAATATCCTGAGCATCCAGGGATCGCACATCACCCTCCAGGCTTGTGTCACCTGTTCCTTCAGAAGGCAACTCTGACACCCACACTTTTGTTCTGTACTCTGCATCATCATCCACTGCAGTGTCCATGGCAGCTGAGACCACAAGGCCGTCATTCATGTACTCAGACTCTGTTAATCCAGACATGTCTGTGCCATCATCAACGGCAGCATGGGGAAGAGGAAGAAAGTTGACTGGCATTATCAGGTTGCGATGTACCGTCTTCCGTCCAGTGGAGCTGTTCTGAATCTTAAAAGTGTGACTGTCGTGAGGGGACTTCAGCGCCTGAGGCCATCTGTGCTTTGCGCTTGTCGGCAGGGCCCGGATCATGTTTCCCAAAGTCCTATTCATTCTTTCACAGGACCCATTCCACATTGGATGGTATGGCGTGGTGTGAGTCTTATGAACACCTGCAACACTCAAATCAAATCAAATTTTATTAGTCACATACACATGGTTAGCAGATGTTAATGCGAGTGTAGCGAAATGCTTGTGCTTTAGTTCCGACAATGCAGTAATAACCAACAAGTAATCTACCCTAACAATTCCAACACTACTACCTTATACACACACAAGTGTAAAGGGATAAGAATAGTACATAAAGATATATGAATGAGTGGTGGTACAGAACGGCATAGGCAAGATGCAGTAGATGGTATAGAGTACGGTATACAATGAGATGAGTATGTAGGGTATGTAAACATAAAGTGGCATAGTTAAAGTGGTAGTGGTACATGATTACATAAAGCATGCAATGCAGTAGATGTCATAGAGTTACAGTCATATACATATGAGATGGGTAATGTAGGGTATGTAAACTATATAAGTGGCATTGTTTAAAGTGGCTAAGTGGTACATTTTTACATAATTTCCATCATTCCCATTTTTAAAGTGGCGGAGTTGAGTCAGTATGTTGGCAGCGGCCGCTAAAATGTTAGTGGTGGCTGTTTAACAGTCTGATGGCCTTGAGATAGAAGCTGTTTTTCAGTCTCTCGGTCCCTGCTTTGATGGACCTGTACTGACCTCGCCTTCTGGATGATAGCGGGTGAACAGGCAGTGGCTTGGGTGGTTGTTGTCCTTGATGATCTTTATGGCCTTCCTGTGACATCGGGTGGTGTAGGTGTCCTGGAGGGCAGGTAGTTTGCCCCCGGTGATGCGTTCTGCAGACCTCACTACCCTCTGGAGAGCCTTACGGTTGTGGCGGAGCAGTTGCCGTACAGGCGGTGATACAGCCCGACAGGATGCTCTCAGATTTGTGCGTCTGTAGAAGTTTGTGAGTGCTTTTGGTGACAAGCCGAATTTTTCAGCCTCCTGATGTTGAAGAGGCGCTGCTGCGCGCTTCTTCACGACGCTGTCTGTGTGGGTGACAATTCAGTTTGTCCGTGATGTGTACACGAGGAACTTAAAACTTTCCACCTTCTCCACTACTGACCCGTCGATGTGGATAGGGGGTGCTCCCTCTGCTGTTTCCTGAAGTCCACAATCATCTCCTTTGTTTTGTTGACGTGTGAGTGTGAGGTTATTTTCCTGACACCACACTCCGAGGGCCTCACCCTCCTCCCTGTAGGCCGTCTCGTCGTTGTTGGTAATCAAGCCTACCACTGTAGTGTCATCCGCAAACTTGATGATTGAGTTGGAGGCGTGCCATGGCCACGCAGTCGTGGGTGAACAGGGAGTACAGGAGAGGGCTCAGAACGCACCCTTGTGGGCCCAGTGTTGAGGACAGCGGGGTGGAGATGTGTTACCTACCTCACCACCTGGGGCGGCCCGTCAGGAAGTCCAGGACCCAGTTGCACAGCGGGCGGGTCGAGACCCAGTGGTCTCGAGCTTGATGACGAGTTTGGAGGCTACTGATGTATGTTAAATGCTGAGCTTAATCGAGAACAGCATCCTCACACAGGCGATTTCCTTGTCAGAATGGGTTAGGGCAGTGTGCAGTGTGGTTGCGATTGCGTCGTCTGTGGACCTATTGGGTCGGTAAGCAAATTGGAGGTGGTTCTAGGGTGTCCGGTAGGGTGGAGGTGATATGGTCCTTGACTAGTCTCTCAAAGCACTTCATGATGACGGAAGTGAGTGCTACGGGCGCGGTAGTCGTTAGCTCAGTTACCTTAGCTTTCTGGAACAGGAACAATGGTGGCCCTCTTGAAGCATGTGGAACAGCAGACTGGGATAAGGATTGATTGAATATGTCCGTAAACACACCAGCCACTGGTCTGCGCATGCTCTGAAGGACGCGGCTGGGAATGCCGTCTGGGCCTGCAGCCTTGCGAGGTTAACACGTTAAATGTTTTACTCACCTCGGCTGCAGTGAAGGAGAGCCCGCAGGTTTTGGTAGGGGGCCGTGTCAGTGGCACTGTATTGTCCTCAACGCGCGGCAAATAAAAAGTTGTTTAGCCTGTCTGGGAGCAAGACATCCTGGTCCGCGACGGGCACTCAACARTTCGGCTATGAGAGCGCTCTCAAAGTTTGCTCCCTGATATGAGTGTCCCGTAGACACAGAAATAGTTGTTCCACAACTGATGAGCTACTGACTTAGCAGACTGGTTCGGACACAAGAAGGCATGAGCCAATTTGGTAAAGTGGTCAGTAACAACGAGCACATCCAGGGACTTGTTTGTAGAATCTTCTGCAGACCAAAAGTCTCTGCACACTAGTTCAAGAGGCTCGGTTGTTATTATGCTCTCAAGAGGAGCTCTTGCCTCCGGATCAGGAGTTTTGCTCACGACGCATCTCCTGCAGTACTTCACATATTGCTTTTACCTCTCTCTCCAGGCCATGCCAGAAGAACCTCTGTCTAGTCAGGTAGACTGTTCTCTGTTGGCCCTGGTGGCCAGCTTCATCATGGACACCCTTCAACACCATTGCTTTCATGGAGGCTGGAACCACATACAGATACGTTTTCCTCTTTTGTAACCACATTCTTCGAAACACGATACGGTACACCCATCTTCATGGTCAACTTGTCCCAACTTCTGAGAAGACACAAAACCTCCAACACTCTCGTGGACACGCTCTCTCCGGGATGGTCTTCTCCCCCTCTCCACAAAGAAGTTTACTCTGCTCATCAGTAGGTCGTGTGGCAGAACATCGACATTGGTCTGCTCTGATGGCATAACAGCCTGTGGAAGCTGTGGCAACAGCAGTTCATGTGAGCCCACTTCACCCACCCAGCACCTGTGTGAATGAAGAACAGCTGCAACTTCCATGTCTTGATAAAGCACCAGATGGGGGGTCAACAGTAGCCTGACAGCTAATGACCACTTCGTTGGAGTCAGAGGCTTTGTCAAAGGAGTGGCTGGACCAGCGAAACACATCTTGCACTCTGTCTGTGCGCACAGCGTTAGCTTCAGCTAGTAAGGTCTCGTACGGGACTCTTGTCAGGCGATGGAGGGCTCTCTACTCAAAACATCTGCAACAAAAACATTTGGCCCCAGGGAAGTACTTGATGTCAAACTCGTACGCCAGCTTGGCGACCCATCTCTGTGCACAAGCATCGAGATTTGCTTTGGTCAGGATGTATGTCAAGGGATTATTATCTGTCCATACCGTGGACCCGTAAACAGTGGTGGACCTTGTCACATCCCATTTCATTGCAAAGAACTCAAGCCTGTGCGCAGGATACCTCGACTGTGCATAACTGAGGGACTTGCTCGCAAAAGCTGTAGGTCTCGCTGTAGCACCCCATTCCTGTACCTGGGACAGCACAGCACCTAAACCGTTACTGAACGCGTCCACCGAGAGTAGAAAAGGTTTGTCGAAATTGGGGTGGGCCAACAAAACCTGGTCCAGTAAGGCTTGTTTTAGCTGGAATAAGGCCTGTCTGCATTCTGCTGTCCAGTCGGCAGCCGTCAACTTCCTGACAGGTGAGCGTCACTTCTTTTTCCAGCGTGGAGCCTTGTGTCCAGTAGTCAATCCAAAGAGAGGCTTTACGATGTTCGAGCAACCTTCAATTAACTTTTCCATCCCAATGAATGATCTCAATTTCTTTTGAGATGGAACGTCAGTGCCATCTTCCATCAGATCAGCTTCTGTTACTCCTGTAATGGCCCTCACCTTCTCAGGGTCTGTAGCTACACCATCCGCACTAATGATATGCCCCAGAAACTTCACAGACCTCTGCATAAAGTGACACTTTATTGGCGCCAAATTCAGGTTGTGAGCCTTGAGACGCTCCAAAACCATTTCCAGGCGCTGTATAGCCAGATCTTCAGTGGGCGCATAGACCAAGACGTCGTCAAGGTAACACAGCAGGCTAAGAAAGTTCTGATCCCCAAAGATGTTTAGCATCATCCTCATAAAGGTTGCTGGATTATTACATAACCCCTGTGGCATACGATTGTATTCGTACAATCCAAATGGCGACGTAAAAGCTGAGAATCTCCCGTCATCCTCATGCACTTCCACATTGTAGTAGCCAGAGGTAAGGTCCATTGTCGAAGGAAAAAGGCATTTCCACCTAAAGCAGCCATCGCATCAGCCTGGTGAGGGAGTGGGTGGGCGTCTTTGATGGTGCGAGCATTGAGCAAACGAGAATCGGTACAGAGTCTCCAGACTTCTTGCAGTTAAGGACAAGGGGTGAGGTGAATTCACTACTAGACTTCCTTATGATTTCACGTTCTTCCATCTCATTCAATGCTTGTTTGAGCTTCTCATAATGATTTGGTGAAAGGCGTCGGTAGGGCATCCGAAAGGGTTTCTCATCACTCAGTTGAATGCGGTGAAGACATCCGGAAGCTTTTCCACAATCCAACTTGTGCCTGGAAAAAATAGACTGGTACTCAGCTATGAGCTGGATGAGTTTCTTCTTACCAGCAGGAGACACTTGACAGGAGTCAATATCAGTCAAACCTAAGTCACGTAAGACCTCAGGACTGCTTGAACTGTCAGGTCCATCACTATCGCGAAGTCGGATGGAACCGTCATCAGTCGTCATCTTGGCAGTCAGTGAGTATATCAGCCGTTCTCTGCACTCGCTGCTGTAAAGCTGCTGATGAATCATCATTCACACACAAACAGTCAAAGTCCTCTAGAGCCATGCAAGAAAAGACATCGGCTAGAGTGGCGTTTCGTCTCCATGTCACTGAGAAGGGTTTATCACTCTAACAGGGAGCCACCCATCCCCCCCGCAACAGAGCCACTGATCTCCCTACCAGTATTGACCTTGGTGTTGACCTTGAACTGCTGGGCTCAATGAGAACAGCACTGCCCGCTGATAGGCTCTGAGTGTTTCGTAGTCTGCCCCAGACTAAGTGCTCCTGCATAGGCTCTAGAGTCACAGCCCCCTTTCAGTCTCACAGTTCCAACTTTGTCAGGTATTTCACTGTCTCTCCATCTCTCCACATTAGCCATCATGTTGATTGTAGCTTGCTCTCCTCACCCTCGTCACACACAGGTGTATAAACCCTCCTCCAGATCTCCATTAGTCTTCAGGTGGCGAATCAAATGCTTTAGGAGATTTCTGCCCAAGATGAGGTCATCACTCTGGCCTTCAAGCACCACTGTTGGCACGGCAACTCTACAGCCGTACACCTCCATCTCCAGCTCACATACTCCCAAAGGCCTCGTCTTCAACCAACCAAGACTACCACCTGTAGGACTCAATGATGGACTTTTCAACACTCCTGCACGCAACAGTTCAGGTAAGACCCTAGAGCTCAAGGGTACAAGCCATGGATCCACTGTCAAGCCTAGTTCTCACTTCTACTTCTTCTCCTATTAACACCTTAGCATAGAATAAATCATCATACGGGGAAAGTCTGTGTGTTCTGCATCATGATACTCTTCTCAGTCTCCATTTCATCACAAACACTTTTATATACAGACTCCAAATCAACAGCTCTCACCGATGGGGACTCTACAAAAGGCCCCAACACTCTCCCCTTCTACATGCAGGCCTAGTAGTTTTCCCGGGAGCTGAGCAGTGATTACTGTAGGGTCTCCCACCAGCTGTGCTCAGAGCTGCGGCCTTGGGGCACTGAGAGCGTGCGTGGCCAGCTACATGACAAAGAAAAAGCAGAGGTGATTGGCCCTGCAGTGAAAATAAGTATCATGTCCAGCATCTCCGCACACGTTACATGGCCCATTAGACCTCCATTAGCTCCTATTCCCTTTATGGAACGGACGGTCAGACTGTAGTGGCCTCTGCTACAGCACACGCTCCAGCATTGCAAGGATACGTTCCGTCGGCTCAGCTGAGCCCTGAATAGTCTGTGCTGGAGAAGGCAACGCATTAGGTGATTCCATGTGAGGCCTCACAGCAGGCATGGTGAGTGGCGTGGCAGCACCAACTTCCTGCTTCATTGTTGCGATTGGCCGGGGTGAGAATACCTCCGCCGCCTCCTGTATTCGTCCAATCGTGAACATCTGCAGCGATCTACTGCTGTAACGGCTTGCACTTAAAAGATAAGCGACAGTTCAGTGTTAGGTCTGATGAACATGACTGTGAGCTCACGAGAGAGAGAGAGAGAGTCTTCAACACTTTTTTTTCTGTCTCTTTTTAGATGATGTTCAGCAACCTCCATGTTTTAGTCTGAGCCAATAGTCGAACGGTTGTTCATCAGTCGGAGATAATGTGGCATAAAATTCAGCGAGGGGCTTGAAAAAAGCAGTGTCACTAAAATGTTTGTTTCAGTATGTCGAAGATGGGACTCGGGCCTTTAGATAGATCAACGGAGGGATTTCTGCGTATGCCCACTTTAACAACATCACAGGCCCTACCCATAAGCCTACCCATAACCTCAACTGCTTGGTCCATCACAGATACGCCCCTCTTACGCATGTAAACCATGACCATATTCTCCCACTCATGCACTGTCAAAGCCAATCCCCCCGAAAGGACACCGGCTCCCTGATATCAGGCTTCAAAACCAGGTTCAGGCCTGACACATCCATACCCCTAGAGCTGCATGCATTCCACATAACATTGTCCCCAACATGTCCAACAATTGCCTTTGACTCCAAACAGGAGGCAATGTTCTCCCCAATGGGAATGACCAATCTGCTGTAGTATGTCTGCTATGAAATCCATGGAGACCTCCCCACTCCCTGTATTTGGCAAACCTCTTTCATTCACATCCTTGGCTGTTTCCATGGGTAAACTATTGTCAAAACCCTTCAGTTTAGGTATAGGTGTAGAAGCAACAGGAATTCTGGCTGAACCCCTACCAACAGATGGTGACAGATTAAATGAATTCTGGCTAAACCCCTACCAACAGATGGTGACAGATTAAATGAATTGGCTGAACCCCTACCAACAGATGGTGACAGATTAAATGAATTCTGGCTGAACCCCTACCAACAGATGGAGACAGATTAAATTAATTCTGGCTGAACCCCTACCAACAGATGGTGACAGATTAAATGAATTCTGGCTGAACCCCTACCAACAGATGGTGACAGATTAAATTAATTCTGGCTGAACCCCTACCAACAGATGGTGACAGATTAAATTAATTCTGGCTGAACCCCTACCAACAGATGGAGACAGATTAAATTAATTCTGGCTGAACCCCTACCAACAGATGGAGACATTAAACGTCAGGAAACCCCTACCTCTCCTCTCCCACCTCTCCCATCTTAATAATGGGAAATCAACACACTAAAACAAAAATGCAAATATAACTCAGCAAAAAAAGAAATGTCCCTTTTCAGGACCCTGTCTTTCAAAGATAATTTGTAAAAATCCAAATAACTTCACAGATCTTCATTGTAAAGGGTTTAAACCCTGTTTCGCATGCTTGTTCAATGAACCATAAACAATTAATGAACATGCACCTGTGGAACGGTCGTTAAGACACTAACAGCTTACAGACGGTAGTCAATTGTCACAGTTATGAACATTTAGGACACTAAAGAGGCCTTTCAAATGACTGAAAAACATCCAAAAGAAAGATGCCCAGGGTCCCTGCTCATCTGCGTGAACGTGCCTTAGGCATGCTGCAAGGAGGCATGAGGACTGCAGATGTGGCCAGGGAAATATATTGCAATGTCCGTACTGTGAGACGCCTAAGACAGAGCTACAGGGAGACAGGACGGACAGCTGATCATCCTCACAGTGGCAGACCACGTGTAACACCTGCACAGGATCGGTACATCTGAACATCGCACCTGCGGGACAGGCACAGGATGGCAACAACAACTGCCCGAGTTACAACCAGAAACCCACATCCCTCCATCAGTGCTCAGACTGTCCGCAATAGGCTGAGAGAGGCTGGACTGAGGGCTTGTAGGCCTGTTGTAAGGCAGGTCTTCACCAAACATCACCGGCAACAACGTCGCTTATGGGCACAAACCCACCGTCGTTGGACCAGACAGGACTGGCAAAAAGTGCTTTTCACTGACGAGTCGCGGTTTTGACTCACCAGGGGTGATGGTCGGATTCGCGTTTATCATCGAAGGAATGAGCGTTACACCGAGGCCTGTACTCTGGAGCGGGATCGATTTGGGGGTGGAGGGTCCATCATGGTCTGGGGCGGTGTGTCACAGCATCATTGGACTGAACTTGTTGTCATTGCAGGCAATCCCAACGCTGTGCGTTACAGGGAAGACATCCTCCTCCCTCATGTGGTACCCTTCCTGCAGGCTCATCCTGACATGACCCTCCAGCATGACAATGCCACCAGCCGTACTGCTCGTTCTGCGCGTGATATCCTGCAAGACAGGACTGTCAGTGTTCTGCCATGGCCAGCGATGAGCCCGGGATCTCAATCCCATTGAGCACGTCTGGGACCTGTTGGATCGGAGGGTGAGGGCTAGGGCCATTCCCCACAGAAATGTTTGGGAACTTGCAGGTGCCTTGGTGGAAGAGTGGGGTAACATCTCACGGCAAGAACGGGCAAATCTGGTGCAGTCCATGAGGAGGAGATGCACTGCAGTACTTAATGCAGCTGGTGGCCACACCAGATACTGACTGTTACTTTTTATTTTGACCCCCCCTTTGTTCAGGGACACATTATTCCATTTCTGTTAGTCACATGTCTATGGAATATTGTGTCCCTGAACATGTCTATTGTCTCAGTTGTTGAATCTTATGTTCATACAAATATTTACACATGTTAAGTTTGCTGAAAATAAACGCAGTTGACAGTGAGAGGACATTTATTTTTTTGCTGAGTTATATATATATATTTTTTTTWAAATAAATACTCGAATTAAAATGTAACCTTTATCTAGTACACTGGTTAAACTCACCCTAGTTATCAGATATACGTTACAATTGCAAATAAACAAGTAACACAAAAGTTAGATTGTTTATCCATGAAGAGAAAGTCTCAATCAGAGAAATCAAAAAATTGGGGTTGAATACTTATTGACTCAAGACAGTTCAGTTAAAAAAATAAAAATGTAAAATTTTGAAAAAAATAATTCTACTTTGACATTATGGAGTATTGTGTAGCCAGTGACACAAACTCTCAATTTAATCCATTTAAAATTCAGGCTGTAACAATGTTTAGTGGTGTAAACATACTTCTCTGAAGGCGCTATAGACCCAATGAGGGAAACGCTATATTTTGGCACCATCTGCTGGTCATGTCTAGAAAGTCCCAGGGTTCAGACCAACCAATCAGATCATTATCATGACAGTATTGCTGATGTTTTTGATCCATTTTTTCACCCATCAGTCCAGTATGAGATACGTGCCTTTTTTAATTCAAACAGTTTGTTTGAATAAAATACTTTATTGATCCATTTTCCTTGAAACGTACACTACCGGTCAAACGTTTTAGAACACCTACTTATTCAAGGGTTTTTCTTTATTTTTAACTATTTTATACATTGTAGAATAATAGTGAAGCCATCAAAACTATGAAATAACACATATGGAATCATGTAGTAACCAAAAAAGTGTTAAACAAATCAAAATATATTTGAGATTTGAGATTCTTCAAAGTAGCCACCCCTTGCCTTGATGACAGCTTTGCACACTCTTGGCATTCTCTCAACCAGCTTCATGAGGTAGTCACCTGGAATGCATTTCATTTAACAGGTGTGCCTTGTTCAAAGTTAATTTGTAGAATTGATTTATTTCCTAATACGTTTGAGTCAATCAGTTGTGTTGTGACAAGGTAGGGCTGGTATACAGAAGATATCCCTATTTGGTAAAATACCAAGTTCATATTATGGCAAGAACAGCTCAAATAAGCAAAGAGAAACGACAGTCCCTCATTACTTTAAGACACGAAGGTCCGTCAATACGCAACATTTCAAGAATTTTGAAATATTCTTGAAGTGCAGTCGCAAAAACCATCATACGCTATTTCGAAACTGGCTCTCGTGAGGACCGCCACAGGAAAGGAAGACCCAGAGTTACCTCTGCTGCAGAGGATAAGTTCATGAGAGTTAACTGCACCTCAGATTGCAGCCCAAATAAATGCTTCACAGAGTTCAAGTAACAGACACATCTCAACATAAACTGTTCAGATGAGTGTGTGTGAATCAGGCTTTCATGGTCGAATTGCTGCAAAGCAACCACTACTAAAGGACACCAATAAGAAGAAGAGACTTGCTTGGGCCAAGAAACACAAGCAATGGACATTAGACCGGTGGAAATCTGTCCTTTTGGTCTGATGAGTCCAAATTTTGAGATTTTTGGTTCCAACCGCCATGTCTTTGTGAGACGCAGAGTAGGTGAACGAATGATCTCTGCATTTGTGGTTCCCACCGTGAAGCATGGAGGAGGAGGTGTGATGGTATGGGGGTGCTTTGCTGGTGGCACTGTCAGTGATTTATTTAGAATTCAAGGCACACTTAACCAGCATGGCTATTACAGCATTCTGCAGCGATACGCCATCCCATCTGGTTTGGGCTTAGTTCCACTATCATTTGTTTTTCAACAGGACAATTACCAAACAACTCCAGGCTGTGTAAGGGCTATTTGACTAAAAAGGAGAGTGATTGAGTGCTGCATCAGATGACCTGGCCTAGTCAATCAACTGACCTCATCCCAATTGAGATGGTTTGGGATGAGTTGAATGGCAGAGTGAAGGAAAAGCAGGCAACAAGTACTCAGCATATGTGGGAACTCCTTCAAGACTGTTGGAAAATCATTCCAGGTGAAGCTGGTTGAGAAAATGCTAAGAGTGTGCAAAGCTGTCATCAAGGCAAAGGGTGGCTACTTTGAAGAATTGCAAATAAACAAATCAAAATATATTTTATAACACTTTTTTGGTTACTACATGATTACATATGTGTTATTTCATAGTTTTGATGTCTACACTATTCTATCATGTGGAAAATAGTAAAAATAAAGAAAAACCCTTGAATGAGTAGGTGTGTCCAAACTTTTAACTGATACTGTATAAAAAAAACACGTTTCTTTAAATACGCTACATGACCAAAAGCATGTGGACACCTGCTCGTTGAACATCTCATTCCAAAATCATGGGCATTAATATGGAGTTGGTCCCCCCTTTTGCTGCTATAACAGCCTCCACTCTTCTGGGAAGGCTTTCCACTAGATGTTGGAACATTGCTGCAGGGACTTGCTTCCATTCAGCCACAAGAGCATTAGTGAGGTCGGGCATTGATGTTGGGCCATTAGCCCTGGCTCTCAGTCAGCGTTCCAATTCATCCCAAAGGTGTAAGATGTGGTTGAGATCAGGGCTCTGTGCAGGCCAGTCAAGTTCTTCCACACCGATCTCGACAAACCATTTCTGTATGATCCTCGCTTTGTGCATGGGAGTATTGTCATGCTGAAACAGGAAAGGGCCTTCCTCAAACTGTTGGCACAAAGTTGGAAGCACAGAATCGTCTAGAATGTCATTGTATGCTGTAGCTTTAAGATTTCCCTTCACTGGAACTAAGGGTCCCGAACCATGAAAAACAGCCCCAGACCATTATTCATCCTCCACCAAACTTTACAGTTGACACTATGAATTGGGGCAGGTAGCGTTCTCCTGGCATCCGCCAAACCCAGATTCTACCTTCGTACTGTCAGATGGTGAAACGTGATTCAACACTCCAGAGAACGTATTTCCACAGTTTCCCGAGTCCAATGGCGGTGAGCTTTACACCACTCCAGCTGGCGCTTGGCATTGCGCATGGTGATATTAGGCTTGTGTGCGGCTGCTCGGCCATGGAAACCCATTTCATGAAGCTCCCGACGAACAGTTCTTGTGCTGACGTTGATTTCAGAGGCAGTTTGGAACTCGGTAGTGAGTGTTGCAACCGAAGACGAATGCGCTTTACCACTAGGCAGTCCTGTTCTGGGAGATTGTGTGGCCTACCACTTAGTGGCTAAGCCGTTGTTGCTCTTAGACGTTTCCACTTCACAATAACAGCACTTACAGTTGAGTGGGGCAGCTCAAGCAGGGCAGAAATGTGAAGAACTTGTTGGAAAGGTGGCATCCTATGACCTGAGCTCTTCAGTAAGGCCATTCTACTGCCAATGTTTGTCTATGGAGATCGCATGGCGGTGTGCTCGTTTTTATACACCTGTCAGCAACGGGTGTTACTGAAATAGCAGAATCCCCAAATTTGTGTGTGTATATATATTTATGTATTCTACTTCTACTACTAAAATTTGATTTGATTTGTAAAATGGTCAACGAACCAGCATAGGCTCCAATGAAGAGTTGATCTTCTCCTCCAGTCTTCAATTTCCAAGGAGGAAGCTTATCGCATTTCTTAGTCATCCTTATGCACAACAACAGACTGCATTAAGTTCTTGTGACATATTCCAAATGGCCGAATTCAAGTATTCTTTCTATTAGGCATATAAAGTTTCGTGAAAACGAAACCATTGCATTCCTGCTAAATCACGAGTCACTCAAAGTTGAAAATGTCTAACTAAAAATGAAAAACATTTGGCCAATCATTAATAAATCACAATTCAATATTAGAATCATTCAGCTGACATTGCTATAAATATGATAACTCCATAACATGCACGGCTAAATGAACTTGATGACTACATTGATTGTGGCGGTCTCAGCTCGGCTGTGTTCCCCTCTGGAAGCAAGACTGAACCATTCTCACCGGAGAAACGGGTGTCCTCAAAAATATCACAACACTTCTATCAGTGCCTATGTAGCCCGTACGACCTAATGCAATGGCGACAACTTAACTTGCAATGTGCAGGTCTACTTACTGTGTGCATAAATCACATTTCCGGTGTCGAATATAATCATTTTTCCTGGAATTGTGACGTGGTCTGTTCCTAGATCCATCAGTTCTCTTTAGTGTTTGCCAATGTTGGAGGTGTAACTGGGGTCTGGCCCTGGACAAAGGTAAAGAATAGCCTATTTATTAGCGATCTATTCATGTTCAGATAACCCTTAGGTTTTTGTTCGACCTGTGTCACCTCTGAATACGTGTTGTCTTGGTGAATTATACTGGGCTGCTCTTGCAGCAGGGGCGAATGCGTTGTGGGGATGCAAACTAAAGGGGTGTTCGCTGTTCGGCCATGATGCCGACCACACTGGAAGAGTTCAGAACCGGTTAGCTAGCTAGCTAATTATCTAACCGAATGCAGAATAAATATGCATGCATTTAACCTATGCATGGTTACATCTGCAACATGTCTTTATATAGATACACGCGTACGGCACGTTTTGTATCCATTTTCATGGAATGGTTATTGCTGTCAATTGACATAGTTGATGGCAGTCCGTGTCAATTGAGGCGACTTTGTAGTTAGCGAACGAACCGTTAGCACAGCAGAAGCAGCTACAGTTTGCTTAACTAGCTAGCATGGAATGTCATGCAATAATATCAGAGTATATTGTTAGAATATAATTCTCGATGATTTTAGGCAGGTAGCAAGCTAGCTAGTGGTTGTTGGCAGCTAGCTCTGTTATTATAGCTAGGTAGTTAGCGTGCTAGTTAGGTAAATTGGCTAATAATAACACACATGCTAACTTACTAACGTTAGTTATATATTTTGCTTCTTGTCAGGACAGCTAACTACTAGCCATACATGGACAAAAAAAAAGTTGTATTGAAATTGTAATGTGACATGTTATGCTCAATATAGGCCAGCCAAAATAAACCATATGTTCAGATAAACGAATTACTGGATCATATGCTAGGCGTAACTACTGATGCGTGGGTTATTCTGTTTATTATAACTCACTTTGAAAACGTGTTATTCCATCCAACGATTATCTGACGCTTTCTACCCAGATCTCATTTGACGCTTTCAACCCAGATCATTAAATAAAGGGTTTCATTTGCACATAAGGTCATAGCATCAAACACACATAGAAGTACTGTGTAATATAGATTCACAAAGCTGATTCTACTGCAAAGACTATGTGGCCCTCAGGGACCTCCAGGGCCTCCTCCTGTAGGCTAATAGCCACTATATTGGGTAATCAAATAAAATACAAATTGTCACATGCGCTGACTACAACAGGTGAAATGTTTACTTACTACAAGCCCTTAACCAACAATGCAGTTCAAGAAATAGAGTTTAAGAAAATATTTACTAAATAAAGTAAAACATTTAATAAAAAGTAACAATTAATAAAATAACATTAACGAGGCTAAATACATGGGGTATCAGTACAGAGTCCGCGTGCGGGGATATAGGTTAGTCGAGATAATTTGTACATGTAGGTAGGGGTAAAGTGACTATGCATAGATAATAAACAGATGAGCAGCAGTGTAAAACAGCAAAAGGGGGGGGGTCAATGTAAATAGTCCAGGTGGCCATTTTGATTAATTCTTCAGCAGTCTTATGGCTTGGGGGGTAGAAGCAGTTAAGGATACTTTTGGTCCCAGACTTGGCGCTCCGGTTCCGCTTGCCGTGCGGTCGCAGAGAGAACAGTCTTATGACTAGGGTGACTGGAGTCTTTGACAATTTGTTTTGGGGGGGGGTGGCCTTCCGGCAGTTACAGAACCATCACAGCTAGCACAATTACTACCTATTCCATAAATGTTCAAACCTATTGGGAGAGACCATAAGTACTATGTTTTGCTAGTTAACATGTCCCCCACTGGCCCTGCGTTGTCTCTCTCTGGCAGCAATGACTCTGTGTGCCTCGAAAATGGCATCCAATGCAGTGCTATATAATATGGAATAGGGTAGCATTTGTTCCCTCGCTCCCTCGACGTTGAGCTTAGCAGCAGGGACACGAGCATAAAGGGTCATTGTGTGGTCGCATTAACTAACCACCAATGGATCAGAATGTGAGCTAGGCTACTCCATTTGGGTTCTGGTGATGTCATTTCCTGGCCGATTTACCTCAGTCAGTGCTGTCATAGGCTGTAAGGTTGCGTCCCAAATGGCTCCTCCCTATTCCTCATGTAGTGCACTTCTCTTGACCAGGGCTCTTAGGACTCTGGTGAAAAGTAGTGCACTTCTCTTGACCAGGGCTCTTAGGACTCTGGTGAAAAAGTACTGCACTACATGTGGAGATGGTAGGTGTCGTTTGGGAATAAGAGAAGTCACTGGACAAACAATGAACAGGGCTTTCATAAGAGACTTCTGTACTATGCTTATATGCATACTCTTGTTATATACAGATATACATGCTTAGTTCACAAGCTCACACAATCATTTAGTTTTGTGTGTTATATATATTTCCCTCTACCAGTAAAGAGCATGGCTCAAGTGAAAATGCAGACTCAACCCCTGGCTGGCCCTGCTTCTCCCCTCTCGGGCCATGCCCAGTCCAGGACCCCTTGGGTCTACAGCCCTCAGTCAATGGCCGCTGGACCACCCCCGGCTGCCCCGCTCCTCAGCGGGTAGTGACCCACACCCCGCTGCCCGCCTCCTCAGCCGGGTATGGCCCGACACCCTGTGTCTGCCAACTCACCAGTTAGGTCAAATTCAAATCTGGACCTCTAAATCATCTCCACTGCTTTTTTTCATTCATCAGGGACTGATTTAGACCTGGGACACCATGGTGAATGATTCCCCCCTTAATCAGGACTGATTTAGACGCTGGGACACACAGGTGAAATGATTCCCCCTCTAATCAGGACTGATTTATACCTGACACCAGGTGAATGATTCCCCCTTCTAATCAGGGACTGATTTAGACCTGGGACACCAGGTGGGTGATCCCCCTCTAATCAGGACTGATTAGACCATGGACACCAGTGGTGATCCCACTCTAATCAGGGACTGATTTAGACCTGGGACACCAGAGTGGGTGATTCCCCTCTAATCAGGGACTGATTAGACCTGGGACACATCGTGGTATCCCCTCTAATCAGGACTATTTAACCTGGACACATAAGGTATTCCCCTCTAATCAGGATATTTAACATGGGACACATAGTGGGTGATCCCCTCTAATCAGGGACTGATTTAGACCTGGACACATAGTGGGTGCAATTACAGATCAGTAGAACAAACCAGCAGCACTCATGATCCAGTAGGGTCCAGATTAGAATACCCCTGTCTATGGATATTCTATGTGGTCCCTGGTCCGGCTCATTTAGAGCATGGCGCTTGCAACAGCCAGTTGTGGGTCTCTTCCCCACGGGACCAGGATGAATATGATAACTTTTCAATTGTAAGTCCTCTGGATAAAGCGTCTGCTAAATTACTTTAAATGTAAATGTAAATTGTATAGGCTATTACTATTAACTAACCCCTCGGTCTGTAGGCTATACTAGTTACTACCCCTGGTCAGCAGGCTAGTACTAGTTACTACCCCGTCTGTAGGCAGTAATAGTTACTACCCCTGGTCTGTAGGCATACTTTACTACCCCTTCTATAGGCTACTAGTTACTACCCCTGGTCTGTATGCTAGTCTAGTTACTACCCCTGGTCTGTAGGCTAGTACTAGTTACTACCCCTGGTCTGTAGCTATACTATTACACCCCTCTGTAGCTATACTTACTACAAGCTAGAATAGTACTACCCCTGGTCTGTAGGCTAGTACTAGTTACTACCCCTGGTCTGTAGGCTAATACTAGTTACTACCCCTGTGTCTGCCTATATAGTCCTATACAATACTTGTTGTAATGGTCCATTTGCATGGAGTAATCCTTTTTGTTGTTGTTGCTGTCATAGTACCTAACCTGACACGCAACATGATATGTCATTATATTTGACATTTGAGTCATTTTGTCAGATGTTCTTGTCCAGAACGACTTACACTTAGTGCATTCATCCTAAGATAGCTAGATGAGACGACTACACGTCACAGTCGTATTGAGTAAATCTTCTCTCAACGAAGTAGCTATCAAGGAAAGTCAGTGTTAGTGGGGAAAAGATAATTGACTTTTTGTTCTTCTACGGTATAGCTTAGTACTAGTTACTAGCATCGTGGTTTCTCCAGCCACTATACGTACAGTTTTTCCAGACAGACCGCTTGGGACTCTAGGACCAGGAGTGGGAAAACAGACATCTCATCTCAGCCCAAAATCTGTTTTCATATCGTCAATGACAATAATGACTAATAGATGATTTATGGTTATTAACATGTTATTGTTTTTCTTCTTCTCCCCATAACAATGTAATAACACATCTGGTCCAGGCCCACCCCAGGAGAACATGGCAAACCCTAAAGAGAAAACTCCTATGTGTCTGGTGAATGAGTTAGCCCGTTTCAACAGGATCCAACCGCAGTACAAGCTGCTCAACGAGAGAGGCCCTGCACACGCTAAGGTACCCAGCCTTATGAAGCTTGACTTCCCTGCTCCAAGTGACACGTCTAATGGTTTACACCATCACTGGTTTACACCAACACTGGTTTACACCAACACTGGTTTACACCATCACCGGTTTACACCATCACCGGTTTACACCATCACCGGTTTACTCCATCACTGGTTTACACCATCACTGGTTTACACCAACACCGGTTTACACCAACACCGGTTTACACCAACACCGGTTTACACCAACACCGGTTTACTCCATCGCCGGTTTACACCATCGCCGGTTTACACCATCGCCGGTTTACTCCATCGCCGGTTTACTCCATC
>NW_019943347.1:136310-143314 GCF_002910315.2 Salvelinus sp. IW2-2015
GCAAGAGGACGGAGGGCTGGGGCGAGGCTCTCGAGTGAGCGCAAGAGAGGCGGTGGAGTGCTGGGCCTTCTTGATGCTGGTGCCCTCCGTCCTCACACCTGCTCCCAAGAACAGTGCACTGTAAAGATTGCCCACAGGACACCCAGTGGACAAGGAGGGAGAAACATGTACATGACATAGTCATTTAGTGAGCAGACACTAAGCCAGACATTTAACTGTAATAGGGATCCATTGCATAGAAAATCTAAATTTGCAATCACACGTGTCTTCCGTCAACACATAGCGTCAGGAGCAATTGGGTTGGCGTGTTTTAGGAGAAGACAGAAACACGGTGTGTTTTTAGGAGAAGACACCACACAGAGTGTGTTTTTAGGAGAAGACAGACAACAGAGTGTGTTTTTAGAGAAGAGACCAACACAGAGTGTGTTTTTAGAGAAGAAGACCACAAGAGTGTGTTTTTAGGAGAAGACAGACAACACGAGTGTGTTTTTTAGAGTAAGCGACAAAAGAGTGTGTTTTAGGAGAAGAGACAACCACAAGAGTGTGTTTTTAGGAGAAGACAGACCAACCGAAGTGTGTTTTTAGGAGAAGACAGAACCAATCACAGAGTGTGTTTTTAGGAGAAGACAGACCAACCACCGAGTGTGTTTTATAGGAGAGACAGACAACACAGAGTGTGTTTCTTTAGGAGAAAGACAGGACCAACACGAGTGTGTTTTTAGGAGAAGACAACACACAAGAGTTGTGTTTTTTAGGAGAAGAAGACCAAACAGGTGTGTTTTTGGAGAAGACAGTCCAACACAGAGTGTGTTTTTTAAGGAGAAACGAAACAGAGTCGGCGCTGTGGTTTTTCAGGAGAGAACAGACAAACAGAAGTGTGTTTTTTAGGAGAAGACACAGACGCACGAGTCGAGTGTGTTTTTAGGGAGACAGACACAAGGTCGAGGTGTGTTTTTTTCTGAGAGACAGCCAACAGAGTGAGTGTGGTTTAGGAGAAGACAGACAAAGAGTGGCTGTCTGCGTCAGCTGGGTTATTTTCTGATTCATTTTCCGCGATCCAATCATGTTGAACGTGTTGTTCATGACAAGCGGTGATCTACTGACGTGAATGGTGTAACAGTGTTGGTGTAAACAGTGTGGTGTTAACAGGTGATGGTGTAAACGCAGGTGATGTGTAAACCCGGTGATGGCGTAAACGGTGAATGGTGTAGTATGGGTGTAAATCGGTGATGGGTGTATGGTGATTGGTGTAAGGTGATGGTTGGTAAACGAGTGATGGTTTAGTAACTCCGATGGAGTAACGCGGGCGGATGGAGTAACGGTCTCTACATTTTACAGTACAATCACTCTCTACATTTTACAGTACAATCACTCTCTACATTTTACAGTACAATCACTCTCTACATTTTACAGTACAATCAGAGAGAGTTGCCGAGGCCTCGGCCCATCCAAACAGTACCAGGGACAGTACCAGGGTTAGAGGAGGACAGCCGTAGGCCTCGGCCCATCCAGACAGTACCAGGGTTAGAGGAGGACAGCCGTAGGCCTCGGCCCATCCAGACAGTACCAGGGACAGTACCAGGGTTAGAGGAGGACAGTTGATGACTGAAGGACATCATAACCCTCATGTACAGTATGTCCATAGCAAGTCCTCTTGTTATTTTCATGGGGTGCGTCCCAAATTACACCCTATTTCCTATGTAGTGCACTACTTTTGACCAGAGTCCTATTGGAATAAGGGCACCACTTGGGAAGGAGCCCCATGTTGATGTTGTCAGTGGAAACAGTAATAATGGTAGTAGATTGATCTGAATGAATTCCAGGGCCGTCTGAAGTTCCTTATAGAATGGTCTGATGTTCCTATTCAGAGTCTGTTGTTAACCGTAGTGACGACACATTTTAACTGGTTAATTACTGGTGAATAACCAGATTATTCGCTTTACCACAACTCACTCTCTCTACCTCGCTCTCTGTCTCTCTATCTACCTATCTCTCTCTATCTATCTCTCTCTCTACCACTCTCTACCTCTCTCTCTCTACCCCTCTCTACCTCTCTCTCGATCTCCTGCTGACCCTCTGTCTTTTCCTTCCTTCCCCTCATCTTGTCTTTATTTCTGCCTCCCTCTCACCCCCCCTCATCTCTCTCACCTCTCTTGCTCTTCCCCGAACTCTCCCTCTCTCCCTCCATCCCTCCTCTCTCTCCCTCCATCCATCCCTCCCTCTCCCTCCCTCCATCCCTTTCTCTCTCTCCCTCCATCCCTTTCTCTCTCTCCCTCTATCCCTCTCTCTCTCTCCCTCTATCCCTCTCTCTCTCCCTTCCACCCCTTCTCTCTCCCTCCCTCCATCTCTCCTCCACCCCTCTCCCCTCCCTTCCATCTCTCCCTCCACCCTCTTCTCTCCCTCCCTCCATCTCTCCTCCACTCTCCTCTCCATCCCTCTCTCTCTCCTCCCTCCATCCTCCCTCCACCCCTCTCCTCCCTCCACCCCTCTCTCTCCCTCATTCCTCCTCTCTCTCTTCCTCTGTAGGTAGTATCACCCTACGGTGGAGCTGAATGGTCTGGCTATGAAGAGAGGTGAGGCCAGCCAATCTACCGTCCGCTGGACCCAAGCCCATGCCCAACTTACAGAGCAACTACAACTTCAGAGCATGTGCACCAAAGGTGAGGACCGACCACCTCGCAGATGCCTCTCATTCCAGGCCATTTACCGTTAGTGCATTCGTCTTTTTAGATGAGATGAGGCGACGATATTCACAGTAAGCTACATTTGACCTTAAAGTAGCTAACGGCAAAGTCGAGTTGGTAGGAAAAGACAAGTTGCCAAATTCTTACATTTTTTTCTTTATTTACATTTTCTTTCGTTATTTCATTCACTATAAAGCAAACCGATAAACACATTGACCAACTCTCTGGTCAGACTCCATTTCAAAGTTTGAAATATTAGGCAATGCCTTCAATAATGGCAATAAAATAACCGTACATTGACCACCGCCCTGTTGATTTAGACGGGTGTTCTCAATCTGAATGCAAGGAACGAACGAGGGGTTCCTTGTCCAATGTGCGACCTGTCTTCAGAAATAAAAGTAACTCATGAACACACCTGTCCCACATAGTTATCCTATATGGATCACCTGTCCCACATAGTTATCCTATATGGATCACCTGTCCCACATAGTTATCCTATATGGATCACCTGTCCCACATAGTTATCCTATATGGATAACCTGTCCCACAAAGAAGAGCTCGCCATCAATCAATCTAATGTATTTATAAAGCCCTTCTTACATCAGCCGATATCTCAAAGTGCTGTACAGAAACCCAGCCTAAAACCCCAAACAGCAAGCAATGCAGGTGTAGAAGCACGGTGGCTAGGAAAAACTCCCTAGAAAGGTCAAAACCTAGGAAGAAACCTAGAGAGGAACCAGGCTATGAGGGGTGGCCAGCCCTCTTCTGGCTGTGCTGTGTGGAGATTATAACAGAACATGGCCATGATGTTCAAATGTTCATAAATGACTAGCAGGGTCAAATAATAATAACCACAGTAGTTATCGAAGGTGCAACAAGTCAGAACCTCAGGAGTAAATGTCAGTTGGCTTTTCATAGCCGATCATTAAGAGTATCTCTACCGCTCCTGCTGTCTCTAGAGAGTTGAAAACAGCAGGTCTGGGACAGGTAGCACTTCCGGTGAACAGGTCAGGGTTCCATAGCCGCAGGCAGAACAGTTGAAACTGGAGCAGCAGCACGGCCAGGTGGACTGGGGACAGCTAGGAGTCGTCAGGCCCGGTAGTCCTGAGGCTTGGTCCTATGGCTCAGGTCCTCCGAGAGAGAGAGAGAAAGAAAGAGAGAATTAGAGAGAGCATACTTAAATTCACACAGGACACCGGATAAGACAGGGGAAGGACTCCAGATATAACAGACTGACCCAAGCCCCCCGACACATAAACTACTGCAGCATAAATACTGGAGGCTGAGACTCCAATAGGTAGAAAAACATTCAAAGGCCGTTTTCTCAAAAGTGAGTTTACAAGTTGATCAACTTTCAAAGCAGAATTACTTTCCCATTGTTTCCTCAACTGTAGTGTCTGATATACCATTTATATAGCTCTGAGTCTCTACTTTTATCCAATGTAAAAAAAACACACATTTCACATTTTGCTACATAAGACTGAATCAAGGAGGGTCGGTCACATCTGCATTGTTCCTTCGAAGGCCAAACACACCGCACGGTGTGCAGTTTGAGTTTGAGTTTCAGTGCCTGGAGTTTGATAAACGGTGGTCAAATGTAGTGTGTTTGGCCTTCGAAGGAACAATGCAGAACATCCCTACTGTCAAATATGGTGCTGAATCCTTCATGTTGTTCGGAGGGGATTATTTTATTTTCTTCCACTTCTCCAACAAGTGCAAGCGTGTAACTGTAGTGGCTGTGTTCATGGCCCGTTTTGCTGTGCGTTTTGATGGGTACACCAGGATTCTCCTTTTGATCCTGGTGACCCAGATGTGTTTCAGTCCGGGGTATTCTTATCGGACTTTAGCGGGTGTTTTCTAAACAGATGAAAGCTTGGCCCTGCTCTCTGTCTCTGTCAACTCCCCTCTCCTTCAGCAGAGTCATCTCCAGTATTTCCAAACCACCATAAAAGCGCCATAGGTTCTGGATTTAATGATCCCCCTCCCCGTGCTGGAATGCAGAGAGGGTAGAGAGGCCATCTTACCTTATTTTAGTTCAGACACAGAGGATATTCTGCTGCTCCTCTCCCCTTGTTCACTTCCAGGTAGATAGCACTCTCTCTGTCCTGTCTGTTCTCTCTCTCTCTCTGTCTGTCTCTCTGTCTGTCTGTTCTCTGTCTCTGCCTCTCTCTCTCTGTCTGTCTCTCTGTCTCTCTGTCTGTCTCTCTCTCTCTCTTCTGTCTGCCTCTCTCTCTGTCTGTCTATGCCTCTCTCTCTCTCTGTCTCTCTGTCTGTTATGCCTCTCTCTCTCTCTCTCTCTCTCTGTCTGCCTCTGTCTCTCTGTCTGTCTCTGCCTCTGTCTCTGCCTCTGCCTCTGTCTCTCTGTCTGTCTCTGTCTCTCCCTGCCTCTGTCTCTCTGTCTGCCTCTGTCTCTCTGTCTGTCTCTGTCTCTCCCTGCCTCTGTCTCTCTGTCTGTCTCTGTCTCTCCCTGCCTCTGTCTCTCTGTCTGTCTCTGTCTCTCTGTCTGTCTCTGTCTCTGGAGGTCTTTCGTTTTTATCGTTTCTCTTGTATTTTCTCGTCTTTTCTGAGTGGAGGAAGCGTGGGAGGAATGTGATACGAGGATGAAATCCTCTTTCTGACATGTTGAAGCGATCATTCTTAATGAGAATCAAACAGAAGTTGAAGTCTTCTTCAGTATTCTGAGTCATATTGAAGTATTTGTCAGTTATTTCTGAGTAATATTTAAGTATTTGTCAGTATTCTGAGTCATATTGAATCATTTTTTGGTATTTCTGAGTCATATTGAAGTCTTATTCGGTATTTTCTGAGTCCTATTGAAGTCTTCTTTCAGTATTCTGAGTAATATTTAATATTTTGTCAGTATTTCTGAGTCATATTGAAGTATTTTTTGGTATTTCTGAGTCATATTGAAGTATTTTTTGGTATTTCTGAGTCATATTTGAAGTATTTTTTTAGTATTTTCTGAGTCATGTTTGAAGTATTTTTCGGCATTTCTGAGTCATGTTTGAAGTCTTCTTCAGTATTTCTGAGTCAATGTTGAAGTCTTCTTCAGTATTTTCTGAGTCATGTTGAAGTCTTCTTCAGTATTTCTGAGTCATGTTGAAGTCTTCTTCAGTATTTCTGAGTCATATTTGTTCATTGTTTTAAAAGTAACGTATCTAACGATCATTGTTGTTGAGAGGTTCTCGTCACCCCGTGTATGGTTACAGTTGTTTTCCTGAAATAATAATGTTTCCACTAGATGGCAGTGCTGCCTAATGTAAAACCATTCATCATGCTTGTGTAAGGAAGGGGATTGAGCGACCATTTTGTAATGAATAGTGATACAGGTGGTAGGCTACAGAGTGTCTTCTGTTTGACTGCGTGTAGTAAAGTATAGGTCCTTACAGGGATACATGGTCCATAGAAAAGCTCTGCAGCCACTGAAAGTAACTAACTCGCAACAGAAACAACCACTGAAAGTAACTAACTCGCAACACAAACAACCACTGAAAGTAACTAACTCGCAACACAAACAACCACTGAAAGTAACTCACTCTGCTGGGACTGGTTATACTGCTTATCCTGGTTATACTGCTTATCCTGGTTATACTGCTTATCCTGGTTATACTGCTGATCCTGGTTATACTGCTGATCCTGGTTATCCTGGTTATCCTGGTTATACTGCTTTAGAGGGAGATGAGAGGAGCAAGCTGTCTGACTTCTATCTCACATACGAGAGAGAGAGAGAATTTGTGTCTAAAGAAGAGTAACCAGTGTTTCCCCCGTCAGTCTTGGTTTAGAGCAGCTCAGAGGGTGGAAGGCTGCAAGGAGCCCTAGCGTCCCAGCTTCTGTTATTGTTTTAACATCATTTTAGTGCAGAGACCCACTGTCTTGGGAGAGGAGTCAAAGGAGAGATACAGAGAGAGAGAGAGGAGGAGAGGGGATACAGAGAGAGAGAGGAGGAGAGGGGATACAGAGAGAGGAGAGGGGATACAGAGAGAGAGAGAGGAGAGGGGATACAGAGAGAGAGAGGAGGCAGGGGTGAGAACGAGGAGATTACAGAGAGATAGAGAGGACGAGGAGAATACCAAGAGAGAAGAGGGGAGAGAGGGGAACAAGAAGAGCGAGAGATGGAGAGGGGGATATCAGAGAGAGAGAAGAGAAGAGGGGATACTAGGAGGAGGAGGCGAGAGGAGAGGGGATTACAGAGAGAGAGAGAGAGGAGAGGGATACAGAGAGAGAGAGAGGAGGAGAGGGGATACAGAGAGCGAGAGAGGAGGAGAGGGAATTATCAGAGAGAGAGAGAGGAGGAGAGGGGATACCAGAGAGCAGAGAGAG
>NW_019943347.1:143339-148425 GCF_002910315.2 Salvelinus sp. IW2-2015
GGGGATACAGAGAGAGAGGAGAGGGGATACAGAGAGAGAGAGGAGGAGAGGGGATACAGAGAGAGAGAGGAGAGGGGATACAGAGAGAGAGAGAGGAGAGAGAGAGAGAGGAGAGGCGGCTATAGAGAGATTGTTTCACTTTTGTTTATTATCCATTTCACTTGCTTTGGCAACATCTGTTATAACATATTAAATAATATATATAATATATATGTTTCCCATGCCAATAAAGCGCGTTGAATTGAATAGAGAGAGAGACCAGGAGAGGGCGCTATAGGGAGGAAGAGAGAGAAAATGAGACAGGGGAGATAGAGAGGAAGCCAAGCTGTGCCAGATATACTGTGATATTATAGAATAGTAATGATTCTTTATTACCTGAAGATCAGGGTTTTCTATATTAGGTTTCTGATTCTGGGTCCCAAATGGGACATGAGAAGAAGCGGGGGATGGTAAGAGAGGACAGGGGGATGATCACCTCAAGCCACAAAAGTGGAGACAAATTTGACCCCAATAACTAGCGTGGGATATGCGTCAACAGTAACCTTGGGAAAATCCTCTGCATTATCATTAACAGCAGACTCGTACATTTCCTCAGTGAAAACAATGTACTGAGCAAATGTCAAGTTGGCTTTTTACCAAATTACCGTACGACGGACCACGAATTCACCCTGTACACCCTAATTGACAAACAAAACAAAACAAAGTCTTCTCATGCTTTGTTGATTTCAAAAAAGCTTTTGACTCAATTTGGCATGGAGGCCTGCTGTATAAACTGATGGAAAGTGGTGATGAGAGAAAAACATACAACATTATAAAATCCATGTACACAAACAACAGGTCTGCGGTTAAAATTGGCAAAGAACACACACATCTCTTTCCACAGGGACGTGGGGTGAGACAGGGATGCAGCTTAAGCCCCACCCTCTTCAACATATATATCAACGAATTGGCGCGGGCACTAGAACAGTCTGCAGCACCCGGCCTCACCCTACTCTGTTCACAATCTGAAGTCAAATGTCTACTGTTTGCTGATGATCTGGTGCTTCTGTCACCAACCAAGGAGGGCCTACAGCAGCACCTAGATCTTCTGAACAGATTCTGCCAGACCTGGGCCCTGACAGTGCATCTCAGTAAGACGAACATAATGGTGTTCCATTAAATTCTACATCCTCTAGAACCTGGAGAAGAGTCCCCAAAGCATGCTGGTCCTGGGGCTCTGTTCACAAACACAAACAGACCCCACAGAGCCCCAGGACAGCAGCACAATTAGACCCAACCAAATCATGAGAAAACAAAAAGATAATTACTTGACACATTGGAAAGAATTAACAAAAAAACAGCAAACTAGAATGCTATTTGGCCCTAAACAGAGAGTACACAGCGGCAGAATACCTGACCACTGTGACTGACACAAACTTAAGGAAAGCTTTGACTATGTACAGACTCAGTGAGCATAGCCTTGCTATTGAGAAAGGCCGCCGTAGGCAGACCTGGCTCTCAAGAGAAGACAGGCTACGTGCACCCTGCCCACAAAATGAGGTGGAAACTGAGCTGCACTTCCTAACCTCCTGCCCAATGTATGACCATATTAGAGACATATATTTCCCTCAGATTACAGACACACAAAGAATTTGGAAACAAAACCAATTTTGATAAAGTCCCATATCTACTGGGTGAAATACCACAGTGTGACATCACAGCAGCAAGACTTGTGACCTGTTGCCACAAGAAAAGGGCAACCAGTGAAGAACAAACACCATTGTAAATACAACCCATATTTATGTTTTATACTTTAACTATTAGCACATTTTTATAGTAATTTTTAAAATGTAACCTTTAATATGACATTTGACATTTTTGTAATGTCTTTATTATTTTGGAGTGTAATGTTTACTGTTAATTTGTATTGTTTATTTCACTTTTGTATATTATCTACTTCACTTGCTTTGGCAATGTTAACATATGTTTCCTATGCCAATCAATTGAATTGAGAGAGAGAGAGCAGGAGGGTGAGGGCCGCGTCGGAGGAGGGTGAGGGCCGCGTCGGAGGAGGGAGGGTGAGGGCCCGCGTCGGAGGCAGGGTGCAGGGCGCAGCCGTCGGAGAGGGTAAGCCGCGTACGGAGGAAGGGGTCGAGCGCCACGCGGTCAGTGAGGAGGGAAGGAGGTGAGAGCCGCGTCGGAGATGACCGGTGGGGGCCGCTCGGAGGAGCGGAGGGGAGGGTAAGAACGCGCGTTCGGAGGAGGGTGAGAAGAGCCGCGTCGGGGAGGAGGGGAGGGCGCGCATCGGAGGTAAGGTGAGGGCTGCGTCGGAGGTAGGCGTGAGGGGGCCGCGCTCGGCGGAGGGAGGAGAGGTAAGAGCCGCGTACGGAGGAGCGGTGAGGCGCCGCTTCGGAAGACGATGGTAGAGGAGAGGTAAGGAGCCGCCGTCGGAGGGCGGCTGAGAGCCGCGCGGAGGAGCGGAGGAGGCGTAAGAGCCCGCGTCGGAAAGGAGGGTGAGGGCCGCGTCGGAGGAGGGAGGAGGTAACGGTAAGAGAGCCCGTCCGGAGAGAGGGCTTGAGAGCCGCGTCGGAGGAGGAAGGAGGGTAAGAGCGCCGTCGGAGGAGGGTGAGGGCCGCGTCGGAGGAGGGAGGAGGGTAAGAGCCGCGTCGGAGGAGGGTGAGAGGGTAAAACTAACCAGTCTCACGACGGTCTAAACCCAGCTCAGAGGAGGAGGAGGGTGAGGGCCGCGTCGGCGGAGGGTGAGAGCCTCGTCGGAGGAGGGTGAGGGTGAGAGCTTGTTGATGGAACACGGTATCATTGAGACCAGTCATACCCATGATCCATCATGTTTATCAACACCATAGAGAACAGTATTGATTAATACAGAAAGGACCCTGATGGGGGGGAATGCTAATTAAGTGAAGCTGCTAATTCACAGTGGTCGTAATGAATCTTCTATGTGCTTAATGTATCTCTGAATGGGCATCATTTATCATCTGCTATTTTCACCCTCTTAATCAACGGGTCAAGTCCTAACACTCAGAGAGACTATTCATGGTTCCCGAGAGTATCGAGACCAGATGCAGAAACATGATTTATTAATATAATAGGAATTGTTGGACAAAGAGAAACGTGGTGTGATCCACGTGGGAAGTGATCATGTTAATTCAGAAGGTTTTCCTCTTAAGTTGTCAATAGTAGTAGGCTGGGTATTTAATAACTCTCTATTACAGCCGCCTGCATTGACGTCATAAAGAAACATCGTTTTATTATTGTACTGTAGTGTCATTCCATCCTGGTGTCTCCTCTGTCAACTGATTCTGATGAGTCATTCCGGAGGTTCCACAGCGTCCCCCCCCCACCAGCGTTCCCTCCGGTGTTCCCTCCGGTGTTCCCAGCATTCCCCCCCCCTCTGGGAGCCACCACGCCTGCTTCCTGCATTCCATCTGGGTCAGAATTTGGATCTTTTCCCTGGTGGAACACAGTAGAGTGGAGCAAATCCATCCCTCCATCCTTCCAAGCTGATTTGGGTATGACCATAACATTATGTCAGCTGGAATAACATCCTGTGTAATCGTCCTACAGGTGCTCTCTCCAGTCCCATGACACTTCCTGTTCATATCTGATCCTTCTGAATACAAACTGAGGCTGATCCTTCTGAATACAAACTGAGGCTGATCCTTCTAAATACAAACTGAGGCTGATCCTTCTGATACAAACTGAGGCTGATCCTTCTGATACAAACTGAGCTGAACCTTCTAAATACAAACTGAGGCTGAACCTTCTAAATACAAACTGAGGCTGATCCTTCTAAATACAAACTGAGGCTGATCCTTCTATCACAAGGATCAGCCTCAGTTTGTATCACAAGGATCAGCCTCAGTTTGTATCACAAAGGATCAGCTCCGTTTGTATATAGAAGGATCAGCCTCCGTTTGTATTTAGAAGGATCAGCCTCCGTTGTATTAGAAGGATCAGCCTCCGTTTGTATTATAGAGAGGATCAGCCTCGTTTGTATTTAGAAGGATCAGCCTCAGTTTTGTATCACAAGGATCAGCCTGTTTGTATACAAGGATCAGCCTCGTTTGTATCAAAGGAGTCAGCCTCAGTTTGTATCACAAGGATCAGCCTCAGTTTGTATTTACAAGGATCAGCCTCAGTTTGTATTAAAGGATCAGCCCTGTTTGTATTTAGAAGGATCAGCCTCGTTTGTATTAGAAGGATCAGCCTCGTTTGTATTTAGAAAGGATCAGCCTCGTCTTTTGTATTTTAGAAGGATCAGCCTCGTTTGTATGTTAGCAAGGATCAGCCTCTGTTTGTATTTAGAAGGATCAGCCTCTGTTTGTATTTAGAAGGATCAGCCTCCGTTTGTATTTAGAAGGATCAGCCTCCGTTGTATTTAGAAGGATCAGCCTCCGTTTGTATTTAGAAGGATCAGCCTCAGTTTGTATTTAGAAGGTTCAGCCTCATTTGTATTAAAGGTTCAGCCTCAGTTTGTATTAGAAGGTATCAGCCTCAGTTTGTATCAAAGGATCAGCCTCAGTTTGTATCAAAGGATCACCTCAGTTGTATAAAGGATCAGCCTCAGTTTGTATTAGAAGGTTCAGCCTCAGTTTGTATTTAGAAGGTTCAGCCTCAGTTTGTATTTCAAAGGATCAGCCTCAGTTTGTATTAAAGGATCAGCCTCAGTTTGTATTAGAAGGATCAGCCTCAGTTTGTATTTAGAAGGATCAGCCTCAGTTTGTATTTAGAGGATCAGCCTCCGTTTGTATTTAGAAGGATCAGCCTCCGTTTGTATTTAGAAGGATCAGCCTCAGTTTGTATTTAAAGGATCAGCCTCAGTTTGTATCACAAGGATCAGCCTCAGTTTGTATCACAAGGATCAGCCTCAGTTTGTATCACAAGGATCAGCCTCAGTTTGTATCAACAAGGATCAGCCTCAGTTTGTATTAGAAGGATCAGCCTCCGTTTGTATTAGAAGGATCAGCCTCCGTTTGTATTTAGAAGGATCAGCCTCCGTTTGTATTTAGAAGGATCAGCCTCCGTTTGTATTTAGAAGGATCAGCCTCAGTTTGTATTTAGAAGGTTCAGCCTCAGTTTGTATTTA
>NW_019943347.1:148450-152493 GCF_002910315.2 Salvelinus sp. IW2-2015
TACACTGCTCGACTGACTTACAGAAATTATTCGTATGTGTGCAGAACCAGCGCTGAGGTAGTCATTCAAAAATCATCGTTAAAACAGTATTATATATACACAGAGTGAGTTCATGGCCAACTTATGTGACATGTTAAGCCCATTTTTACTCCTGAACTTATTTAGCTTGCCATAACAGGGTTGAATACTTATCTGCCTCAAGACATTTCAGCTTTTCAGGTTGAATGAAATTTAATAGCTGTTGATGACTTTGCAAAATCGTATATATACTGTAGTCCTAAATAATATCATATGATATACTGTATGAATGATAGGGTTATGGGGTCAGATTTAATTTGCTCTGTTTAACACCTACCCCTTAGGATGACTTTGATAGCAATAGATAAACCATATAGTTTCCAAGTGGAATCACTCTAAAGTATTCTCATGGCACATGATACAATTGTCCAGTAGGAGGTGATGCCCAGCCTATTACAGTTGATGAGTCTATCAACAAGGATCAGCCTCAGTTGTATAACAAGGATTTCAGCCTCAGTTTGTTAAGGATCAGGACTCAGTTTGTATCACAAGGAATCAGCCTCAGTTTGTATTCACAAGGATCAGCCTCCTGGAGTCGATTTTGTTATAAAAACTATCCATTAGTTTATCAACCAACGATCAGTGCCTCCCAGTTCACATTTTGTATTATAGACATGTATCATGCGCTTTAAACAACGCTTAGTATGTAGAACGATCAGCCTTACTAGGTTTTTGGCAACGTTTGCTAGTGGTAGTCAGACAAACTGAGGCTGATCCTTGTGATACAAACTGAGGCTGATCCTTGTGATACAAACTGAGGCTGATCCTTGTGATACAAACTGAGGCTGATCCTTCTAAATACAAACGGAGGCTGATCCTTCTAAATACAAACGGAGGCTGATCCTTCTAAATACAAACGGAGGCTGATCCTTCTAAATACAAACTGAGGCTGATCCTTCTAAATACAAACTGAGGCTGATCCTTGTGATACAAACTGAGGCTGATCCTTTTAAATACAAACTGGGGCTGCTTCCAAATTGACACCCTGTTCCCTATGGACTCTGGTGAAAAGTAGTGCACTGTATAGGGAATAGGGTGCCAATTTGGGACGTAGATTGTCGTTGTGGCGCACAGGTATTCCGTCTTTTCCCATTCGGTGAAAAACGGAGCGTAACGGTGGAGGATTGGGATAGCCTCCTCTACGGACCCGAGGATCCATGACGCCGTCCGCATCGCCAGGCGGATCTGGGAACGCGTTGCGTCATCAGATCGTAGTGATTGTAGTGGAACTGAGGAGAGCACTCATTCACGGGCCAGATAGTGAGATCTAAATGGCCCGGTCTCACAGAGAGTTCCGTTATTGTATTCCGCTATTCATCATGTGGGATGTTTATTTTAATGTTGCTGACCTTTCCACGTTCCACGTGGCGCAGCCGGCATTGTTTTAGACAGATAACAGACATGTAGAATGTAAATAATCTCTTGTGTTGTTTTTTTATTCTGTGGCAGGTAGAACGATCACGGTATTGTAGTCTTTGTGCCTGGAGATGGTTGTTGACATGAAAGCCATAAAAGCGGTATCCAGCCACCTGGCTGTTCTAGTTCCCTTCTGATGCTTCGACTTTAGACTCGACATCCACAGTATTTTTTTTTCTATAAATCTTTCGCTCAGCCTTTCAACTTTATAACGTCAGAGATCGCCAGAAATGATTCCTAGTCCCTCTGTAATGAAGTTTACCCAGCAGGGTTATATAAGCACACGAAATGACCAGTGAAGCCCTTCTCTAAGGGATGATTAGGAAAAGCCCTTGCAGATGAAGCCTTCATAAACGTTTATACTTTTATAAAGCTTGCATTGTGTTCAGGGTTATCATCTCATCTTGACCAATGAGAAGAGAATCAGAGTCCCCTGATTGTATCATCATGGATATTAGATAGTAGTTTCCTCTACTCTCTGTGTGTTTCCTCTACTCTCTGTGTGTTTCCCTCAGTTTCCTCTACTCTCTGTGTGTGTTTCATCAGTTTCCTCTACTCTCTGTGTGTTTTCCCTCAGTTTCCTCTACTCTCTGTGTGTTTTCCCTCAGTTTCCTCTACTCTCTGTGTGTTTCATCAGTTTCCTCTACTCTGTGTGTTTCATCAGTTTCCTCTACTCTGTGTGTTTCATCAGTTTCCTCTACTCTCTGTGTGTTTCATCAGTTTCCTCTACTCTGTGTGTTTCCCTCAGTTTCCTCTACTGTGTGTTTCCCTCAGTTTCCTCTACTCTGTGTGTTTCATCAAGTTTTCCCTCTAATCGTGTGTTTCCCTCAGTTTCCTCTACTCTGCTGTGTGTTTCCTCTCAGTTTCCTCACTCTCTGTGTGTTTCCTCTGTTTCCTCTACTCTCTGTTGTTTTATCAGTTTCCTCTACTCTGTGTGTTTTATAGTTGCCTCTACTCTCTCTGTGTGTTTATCAGTTTCCTCTACTTCTCTGTGTGTTTTCATCAGTTTCCTTTACTCTGTGGTGTTTCATCAGTTTTCTCTACTCTCTGTGTGTTTCCTCTACTCTCTTGTGTGTTTCCCTCAGTTTCCTCTACTCTCTGTGTGTTTCCCCTCAGTTTCCCTCCTACTCTCTGTGTGTTTTCTCTGTTTCCTTCTACTCTCTGTGTGTTTTATCAGTTTCCTCTACTCTGTGTGTTTTATCAGTTTGCCTCTCTCTCTGTGTGTTTTATCAGTTTCCTCTACCTTCTTGTGTGTTTTATCAGTTTCCTTTACTCTGTGTGTTTTCATCAGTTTCCTCTACTCTCTGTGTGTTTCCCTCAGTTTCCTCTCTACTCTCTGTGTGTTTCCCTCAGTTTCCTCTACTCTCTGTGTGTTTCATCAGTTTCCTCTACTCTGTGTGTTTCATCAGTTTCCTCTACTCTGTGTGTTTCATCAGTTTCCTCTACTCTCTGTGTGTTTTCATCAGTTTCCTCTACTCTGTGTGTTTCCCTCAGTTTCCTCTACTGTGTGTTTTCCCTCAGTTTCCTCTACCTCTTGTGTTTCCTCAGTTTCCTCTATCTGTGTGTTTCCCTCAGTTTCCTCTACTCTCTGTGTGTTTCCCTCAGTTTCCTCTACTCTGTGTGTTTCATCAGTTTCCTCTACTCTGTGTGTTTCCTCAGTTTCCTCTACTCTCTGTGTGTTTCCTCAGTTTCCTCCTATCCTGTGTGTTTCCTCTGTTTCACTCTACTCTCTGTGTGTTTTATTCAGTTTCCTCTACTCTGTGTGTTTTATCAGTTCCTCTACTCTCTGTGTGTTTTATTCAGTTTTCCTCTACTCTCTCTGTGTTGTTTATCAGTTTCCTCTACTCTCTCTGTGTGTTTATCAGTTTCCTTTACTCTTGTGTTTCATGTCAGTTTCATCTACTCTCTGTGTGTTTCCTCTACTCTCTGTGTGTTTCCCTCAGTTTCCTCTACACTCTGTGTGTTTTCCTCAGTTTCCTCTACTCTCTGTGTGTTTCCAGTTCCTCTACTCTGTGTGTTTCATCAGTTTCCTCTACTCTGTGGTGTTTCATCAGTTTCCTCTACTCTCTGTGTGTTCCCATCAGTTTCCTCTACTCTGTGTGTTTCCCTCGTTTCCTCTACTCTCTGTGTGTTTCTCAGTTTCCTCTACTGCTGTGTGTTTTCCCTCAGTTTCCTCTACTCTGTGTGTTTTCCTCAGTTTTCCTTACTCTGTGTGTTTTATCAGTTTCCCTCTACTCTGTGTGTTTCATCAGTTTCCTCTACTCTTTTGGTGTGTTCCTCAGTTTCCTCTACTCTGTGTGTTCTCATCAGTTTCCTCTACTCTCTGTGTGTTTTCCCTCAGTTTCCTTTACTCTCTGTGTTTTTCCCTCAGTTTCCTCTACTCTCTGTGTGTTTTCCCTCAGTTTCCTCTACTCTCTGTGTGTTTTTCCCTCAGTTTCCTCTACTCTCTGTGTGTTTCCCTCAGTTTCCTCTATCTCTGCTGTGTTTTCTCAGTTTCCTCTACTCTGTGTGTTTCCATCAGTTTCCTCTACTCTGTGTGTTTCATCAGT
>NW_019943347.1:154983-161015 GCF_002910315.2 Salvelinus sp. IW2-2015
ACCACAAACTGGTCCTGCCCCCATGGCTGCTTCAGATAAACAGCCCGCATGTTTCCCCCTGCTGCGTTCATGGGGTCCCTCCCAAACACCAGTCAACAAAGTCACCTTAGCTCTAGGTCAGCATCCTAAGAAACAAACGCAGGTACTCGCCCCTCGGCTAATACGAGTGCTTGAGAACTCCGACGGAACCAAGGATAGCCAAAAATTTTAAAAACTTCTGGACTTACAGTATTTCTCTCTAAGGTTTAATTGCCAAATACAAATAGTTTTCCGCGGGGGATACAGAGACCAAAATTAAGGAGAAACAATAACTGAAAGTCGTCCATATCCAGTAGTGGTCAGGGTCCCACTGGAGATGGTCCACGGAGCTGGTGATCTCCAAAGAACCTGATCGGAATCAGTAGATAATTTCCTGCGTCCCAAATGGCACCTATAATCATAAAATGAGGCACTACTTGACCAGGGCAAAGAATAGGTGCCTAATTGGCTACAGTAGACAACAGGATATTGTGTGGAGCAGCAAACAGTGGCAATTAACCTTACTGTCTCTGGCTGGACCAACAAACCAATACAATACCTTCTAAACCACTTGTGGTCTTTGTTCTCTCAAGGTTCTTCTAAATAAGGAGTTTTTGCTTGGCCACTGTCTATACTTGCCCTCCTCGGGCCATCTTAAGGTGAGGCCCTCCGAAAGCTTTATGGCTACCGATAAAACTATAATATAAACCAATGTCTCTAAATATAATATTCTCCTCTAAAACTCTCTGGTGTTTCCGTCAGTTTCCCTCTCTTTTTCCTCCTGTGTGTTTCGCATCAGTTTCCTCTACTTCTGTGGTGTTTCACCAGTTTCCTCTCACTCTTGTGTGTTCCCTCAGTTTCCTCTACTCTGTGTGTTCCCTCAGTTTCCTCTACTCTCTGTGTGTTCCTCAGTTCCTCTACTCTCTGTGTGTTTCCCTCAGTTCCTCTACTCTCTGTGTGTTTCCTCAGTTTCCTCTACTCTGTGTGTTTCTCCTCAGTTTCCTCTACTCTCTGTGTGTTCCTCAGTTTTCTCTATCTGTGTGTTTCCCTCAGTTTCCTCTACTCTCTGTGTGTTTCTATCAGTTTCCTCTACTCTCTTGTGTTTCTCAGTTTCTCTCTTACTCTCTGTGTGTTTCATCAGTTTCCTCTACTCTCTGTGTGTTTCATCGTTTCTCTATCGGTGTTCTCAGTTTCCTCTACTCTGGTTTTTTCATCAGTTTCCTCTACTCCTCTGTGTGTTTTTCCAGTTTCCTCTACTCTCTCTTCTATTTGTCTTCTGTGTTCATCAGTTTCCCTTCTCTCTGTGTGTTCCTTCAGTTTCCCTACTCTCTGTGTGTTTCCTCTCAGTTTCCTCTACTCTCTGTGTGTTTCTCTCAGTTTCCTCTACTCTCTGTGTGTTTCCCTCTACTCTCTGTGTGTTTCCCTCAGTTTCTTTACTCTCTGTCGAAACTACCTCTGTGTGTTTCATCAGTTTCCTCTACTCTGTGTGTTTCATCAGTTTCCTCTACTCTGTGTGTTCCCTCCTGTTTCCTCTACTCTCTGTGTGTTTCCCTCGTTTCCTCTACTCTCTGTGTGTTTTCCCTCAGTTCCTTTACTCTCTGTCGAATCTACTCTCTGTGTGTTTCACAGTTTCCTCTACCTCTGTGTGTTTCCTCTCAGTTTCCTCACTCTCTGTGTGTTTCATCAGTTTCTCCACTCTCTGTGTGTTTCATCAGTTTTCTCTACTCTCTGTGTGTTTCCCTCCGTTTCCTCTACTCTCTGTGTTTCCCTCCGTTTCCTCTACTCTCTGTGTGTTCCCCCTCGTTCCTCTACTCTCTCTGTGTTTCCCTCGTTTCCTCTCCTCTCTGTGTGTTTCCCTCCGTTTCCTCTACTCTCTGTGTGTTTTCCCTCGTTTCCTCTACTCTCTGTGTGTTTCCCTCAGTTTCCTCTACTCTCTGTGTGTTTCCCTCAGTTTCCTCTACTCTCCTGTGTGTTCCCACACTATACTACCATAGCTGGTCTATAGAAACACACCGACCAGAAGTAGGTAACAGTAATTATGGTCATTGTAGTTAGTTTACCGCAGAAAATTCGGTAATTATGTTGAATATTGTCTTTTGGAAACTACAACTCCCTACAACATCACACAGTTCAGACTTATCTCTAGAGGAACTACACTCCCCTACTACGTCACACAGTTCAGTCTGGATCTGATTTATCTCTACAGAAACTACAACGGTGTAAGGTATAGTGTAGCCAATAGAGGAGGGTCTAGGTATAGTGTAGCCAATAGGAGGAGGGTCTAGGTATAGTGTAAGCCAATAGGAGGAGGGTCTAGGTATAGTGTAGCCAATAGGAGGAGGGTCTAGGTATAGTGTAGCCAACAGGAGGAGGGTCTAGGTATAGTGTAGCCAACAGGAGGAGGGTCTAGGTATAGTGTACCATAGGAGGGGGGTCTAGGTATAGTGTAGCCAACAGGAGGAGGGTCTAGTATAGTGTAGCCAATAGGAGGAGGGTCTAGGAATAGTGTAGCCAATAGGAGGAGGGTCTAGGTATAGTGTAGCCATAGGAAGGAGGAGGGTCTAGGTATAGTGTAGCCAATAGGAGGAGGGTCTAGGTATAGTGTAGCCAACAGGAGGAGGGTCGAGGTATAGTGTAGCCAATAGGAGGGGGGTCTAAGTATAGTGTAGCCAACAGGAGGAGGGTCTAGGTATAGTGTAGCCAATAGGAGGAGGGTCTAGGAATAGTGTAGCCAATAGGAGGAGGGTCTAGTTATAGTGTAGCCAATAGGAGGGTCTAGTTATAGTCACTACTTTAGAGCAGGGCCAATGGGGGTTATTTGGGAATGGTTCACGAACAGTGAAAGAGATACATTTTCAATCATACCACATCTTGGCCTATCGTGTGTGTCTGTGAGTATGTGTTTGTGTGTCCAGCTGTCTCTATAATGTCCTTGGAGCTGTCTTTGTCAGAGTCAGAGCAACTCATTTCTCTTAAAATACCATTTCCTGTTCAAAGCTTCACGCGTCAAATGATTAGTCTGCTAGCCCCCCCGTTGGTCTACAGTAAGACGTCACAGAAGTGGAATTCATTTTAGACGCCTCTCCACTTTTCCGTGTCAGTGGGCCAGTGTGGACTGTAAAAAAAAAAGATTTATCGTTAACTTCGTCATCAGTCAGTGTGGGAGAGCGTATTTTGATAGTTAGCTTCCCTCACAGATTCATAAGATGAGTCTCCTTTCTTCTCTTCTGTCCTCTCCCTACACACACACCTCCGTGTTATCGTCCACTTCAGAGTTGAATCAGAAGCAACAGACTCATAAGGGCAGGAATAGTGAGGTTTTACCAGAAATCAATTTTTATTTATCTAATGACTAGTCCCTTTTTTTTTTGATTTCTCAACTTTCTTGGAAAAGTGACGTTCACAGTGAAGTCAACATGTATCTCCCAATCACCGGGCTGACACGCTGACCACACCGCGCGCGTCAACAAGCGTCTGCGTAGCCAGGCGCTAAAATAGAACTTGGTTCTATTTGTGAAGCGTGACGTGCTGCAAGTCCCGCAACTCCCATCTCCTCATTGGTTGTTAGGAGCATATACCCACGTGGGTGATTGAAAGATGAACTGAGGTTCACACTCCAGGCCAGTTGGTGGTGGTAAGGAACCTTAAAGTTGGGTGCCAACCGCCATATAAAATCCACAGAAGAGGAAGCAGAAACCTGAAGGAGGAGAGATTACCAGAAACTAACTCGGTTTACCATTTTATCTGTGGATTAATTGTCAGAGTAGAGGACCTTGTTCATTTCAGGTAAAATAACAACCCAATGTTTATATCCCAGGATAAATTAGCTAGAAACAGCTAGCTAGCTAAATAGCCGAGGATTTTTTAATGCTTTTCTGTGTTTCAATGGCACGTTGTGTTAGCTAATCCAAGTTTATCATTTTAAAAGTCTTATTGATCATTAGAAAACCCTTTTGCAATTATGTTAGCACAGCTGAAAACTGTTGTTCTGATTAAAGAAGCAATAAAACTGGCCTTCTTTAGACTAGTTGAGTACCTGGAGCATCAGCATTTGTGGGTTCGATTACAGGCTCAAAATGGCGAGAAACAATGAACTTTCTTCGGAAACTCATCAGTCTAGTCTTGTTCTGAGAAATGAAGGCTATTCCATGAGCGAAATTGCCAAGAAACTGAAGATCTCGTACAACGCTGTGTACTACTCTCTTCACAGAACAAGCGCAAACTGGCTCTAACCAGAATAGAAAGAGGAGTGGGAGGCCCCGGTGACAACTGAGCAAGAGGACAAGTACATTAGAGCGTCTAGTTTGAGAAACAGACGCCTCGCAAGTCTTCAACTGGCAGCTTTATTAAATAGTACCCTGCAAAACATCAGTCTCAACATCAACAGTGAAGAGGCGACKCMGGGAYGCTGGCCTTCTAGGCAGAGTTGCAAAGAAAAAGCCATAACTCAGACTGGCCAATAAAAATAAAAGATTAAGATGGGCAAAAGAACACAGACACTGGACAGAGGAACTCTGCCTAGAAGGCCAGCATCCCGAAATCACCCCGTGGGCCCTGGTCTAAAGTAGTGCACTATACAGGGCCCTGGTCTAAAGTAGTGCACTATATGGGGCCCTGGTCTAAAGTAGTGCACTMTACGGGCCCTGGTCTAAAGTAGTGCACTATACAGGGCCCTGGTCTAAAGTAGTGCACTATACAGGGAATAGGGTGCCATTTGGTATGTAGACTCATTGTTTGTAGGTCAATAGAAAATATCAGGGATCTTTTATTTCAGCTCATGAAACATGGGACCAACACTTTACATGTTGTGTTTCTATGTGTGTTCAGTGTAAACCCTGTTATCCTCTACTTCTAGCTTATCAGAGAATAACAGTCTAATACTGGTGTCTGTCAGGGCTTATGAGATGGTACTTTCCTTCCACTAGCGAACTAGCAAACAGCAAGGCTGCGACCAGGCTGCGGCAAGGCTGCGACCAGGCTGCGGCCAGGCTAGGCTGCGACCAGGCTAGGCTGCGACCAGGCTAGGCTGCGACCAGGCTACGACCAGGCTGCGACCAGGCTACGACCAGGCTGCGACCAGGCTACGACCAGGCTGCGACCAGGCTACGCTGCGACCAGGCTGCGACCAGGCTACGACCAGGCTGCGACCAGGCTGCGGAGAGCCATACTGTTATGAAAGGCTTTGTTGTGGTTTATCCTTGCTGACTGCAGCTAGAAAGGGCTTTGACCTTCACTGTACTTTAATATCCACGGTTGCTGTTTAACAAAACAGTCCAGACTCAAGATGTCTGGTGTCCGCCTGTCTGTTCCCGGGTTACTAACCAGTTTCCAATAAATGCCTTTTGTAATTAGTAGAAAGTATTTTCCCAACCAAGCAGGTTGCCGTAGTCTTAGTGAAAACGAAAAATAGCACTGCCTTTATAAACCGTATACGTCCCAAATAGCACCCTATTCCCTACGTAGTGCACTACTTTTCACCAGAGCCCTATATAACCCTATTCCCTACGTAGTGCACTACTTTTGACCAGAGCCCTATGGTACCCTATTCCCTACGTAGTGTACTACTTTTGACTAGAGCCCTATGGTACCCTATTCCCTACATAGTGCACTACTTTAGACCAGAGCTCTATGGGACCTGCTCAGAAGTAGTGCACTATATAAGGAATAGGGTGTAATTTGAGACGCATGCGCTGATGTCACTGAGGATTTGGTCTGGGGCTCGGCTCTAGAGATTGACACAGCCCTCTGGTACTGCTTTAATGGGCATCACGGCAACCCCCCCCCCCCCCCTTCTCTTCTTCTCTCTCTCTCTCTCTCTCTTCTCTCTTCTCTCTCTCTCTCTCTCTCTCTCTCTCTCTCTCTCTCTCTCTCTCTCTCTCTCTCTCTCTCTCTCTCTCTCTCTCTCTCTCTCTCTCTCTCTTCTCTCTCTTCTCCTCTTCTCTTCTCTCTCTTTCTCTTCTCTCTCTCTTCTTCTCTCTCTCTCTCTCTTCTTCTCCTCCTCTTGTCTCTGCTTC
>NW_019943347.1:161685-166788 GCF_002910315.2 Salvelinus sp. IW2-2015
TGCCAATCTCAGCACACCAATCTAGACTACTGTACATCCACTGGACCAGTAAGATGAGAGTTGTGTCTGAGTCAGTGAGCAGTTTACCATAGGGCCCGGAATGGCCCCACGGGCAGTCTAGTGGCACGACCCTCTTCACCAATAATTAAAGAAAGCTGGAATTTGAATGTGTAAAGCAGTGTTTCTTATTCTGCTGGTTCTGTGTAATGTAACGGAGGCCATTTTGTGCCTTTGGTCCTCCTACACTCGTGTTTCTTAATCCCGTCCCGCGGACCTAAAGCGTTACACATGTTTTGTTTTGGCCCGAGCACTAACAGACCTGATTCACATCAAAGTCTCGATGAGGAGTTGATAAGTTAAATCCAGTGTGTAGTGGAAGGCCAAAAACTAAAACGTGCACCCATTTAGGTCCCCTGGACCAGGATTAAGGAACACTAGGTGTAGGAGGACCAAAGGGCACAAAATGGCGCCCCTGGGCAATCTGTTGCACTGACTATTACATTACAACAGCACCAGTCAGCCGTGTCTTGGCAGGGTGCATCATGTAATACACCAGAGGGCACGTAATGGCGCCCAAAGGGCAAATAAACTCCACTTCCACATGAAGATTTGGCAAGTGCACACAGTATAACGAACGGAGGGCACAAAATGGATTCCCATAAATCTAAACTCCACAGAGAGAGATACTGTGTCTTCATGACTCAGTAAGGAGCCAAAAGAGGAGCGGGTCGGGTTGAGCTCGCTTGGCCCTGGCTGGGTGCACACACACACTTAACGTTGGGCAGCTGCTGGGTTCTCTGAAGCCATAAAAGTGGGATGATTTAAAATGGCAGGTAGTAGAAGAAGTAATACAACGTAGGTAGGCAGGGTTGTAATCATGTTTGGATTGAAACCATAAACATTTAATTAAATGTTCTGAAGCCTGAGGTTCTGTCTGCTGTGTCAGCAGAGAGAGCGAGAGAGAGAATGTCGATATTACGTTGTCTGTAAAGACCATGACGATATCTGGTCCGGACGTAACTCCAGCTGAATGCAGTTGTCCCAAATGGCACCCTATTCCCTACGGTGTGCACTACTTTTGACCAGAGCCTTATGGGCTACTCTAATGTAGTGCACTATATAAATAATAGTGTGTCATTTGGGACACAGCTATACACCCGCCTGCTGCTTGCAAACATAAGATACTCTCTCCTGTGTTTCCGTTTAAAGACCAAGGTGGGGGAGAGCACTGTTCTGGCCGCCTACAGATCTGCCTTTCATCTAAGACGGGGCAACAAAATCCCCTTGAAGTAAATTTCTGGACTGATATGATATGACTGAAATGCTGAATTGACTGAGATAACGTGTGTAATACTTTTGGAGGTCGAAAGGAACAAAGCAGAGGCTTCTTCCTGACTGTGTTTCTCCTGCTAGCCCTGAGAACGTTGTCGTTTTAGTATGTTTAGAACTAAGGTTGTAAAGAGTCGGAAACTTTACGGAAATTTTCCAATGGATTTTAATTTGGGGAATTTTGCTTAAATTCATTTAAAAAAAGTTTGTTTATAACAGTGAACCTTTTTTGTGGGATACACATAATGCAATTCTAGGTCTTGCGGCATATTTTGGTTAAACTATCCCCAATTCTATTGAATTGCAACCCTCTGCATGCACAGTGCATTCTTCCATCACGTGTACAGCTGATTCTCAAGATCTTGCACACTAATGAGATGCTATTGAGCCCACACTACTACACTGTCTGAGCCAAGAACTACATGCTTTCTGGTAAGTTTTGATTACAATACTGTGTGGGGTGAATATATTTTATATGACATACATGATTTCTTTGTTAACTAGTAAATAGTAGCTTACAGCAAAGTGTGTTTAAATCATTTCTAACTCGTTAACAATTTCTGCTAGTTAGTTTTTGCTACCATGTGGGTTTTAGCTTGCTTGAGCCTGCTAACTGAGGAGTGTTAATTCACCTCTTTCCATACATGTTTAATTTTTAAACATTTATCTTACAAAGGAGTTGTTTAATCTAACTGCTTAACTATTTATCTGCACATGGAATTGTATATTAGTTTTTTTGTACTCCTATTTTTCTAATCTTTACAGGAAAATGTCACGGGCACTATCTGATGTGTGGAGACATTTCACTGCATTTGCAAATACTGTGCCAAATCATATGTGAAGAATGCAACAAAGAAACATTTGGCCAAGTGCATAAAGTTCCCTCAGCGCTCACACCAAGTAACCTCTGACAAAAGTCCCTCTACTTCTATTCGAGGTGAAAATGAAGAATCAGACACCTTATCGATAGCAACAGCTCATGGTCCTCCTGGAATCAGAAGTTTTTTTTTTACTCAATGGAGGAACGTAGTCAGAGAAATGCTGATGAACGTCTTACTCGAGCTGTGTATGCAACTGGTTCACCTCTGATGCTCACAGGCAATGTGTATTGGAAGAGATTACTGAATGTTCTTCGCCCAGCATACACCCCTCCAACCAGACATGCTTTATCTACTCATTTGCTGGATGCAGAGTTCAACAGAGTTCAAGTGAAGGTCAAGCAAATCATAGAGAAAGCAGACTGTATTGCAATCATCTCTGATGGGTCGTCGAATGTTCGTGGGCAAGGAATAATTAACTACATCATCTCCACCCCTCAACCAGTACTTTACAAAAGCACAGACACAAGGGACAACAGACACATTGGTCTCTCCATCACAGATGAGCTGAAGGCAGTCATTAATGACCTTGGACCACTGAAGGTATTTGCACTGGTGACAGACAATGCTGCGAACATGAAGGTTGCTTGGTCTGAAGTGGAGGAGTCCTACCCTCACATCACACCCATTGGCTGTGCTGCTCATGCATTGAATCTGCTCCTCAAGGACATCATGGCACTGAAAACAATGGATACACTCTACAAGAGAGCCAAGGAAATGGTTATGTATGTGAAGTGTCATCACGTTATAGCAGCAATCTACCTCACCAAGCAAAGTGAGAAGAATWAGAGCACCACATTGAAGCTGCCCAGCAACACCCGTTGGGGTGGTGTTGTCATCATGTTTGACAGTCTCCTGGAGGGGAAGGAGTCTATCCAAGAAATGGCCATATCAGTCTGCCGATATGGACAGCCCCATCAAGAGGATCCTCCTGGATGATGTATTTTGGGAGAGAGTGGTAAGCAGCCTGAAACTCCTGAAACCTATAGCCGTAGCCATTGCACGGATTGAGGGAGACAATGCCATCCTGTCTGATGTTCAGACTCTGCTTGCAGATGTAAGAGAAGAAATCCGTACTGCCCTGCCCACTTCACTGTTGCTCCAATCAGAGGAAACTGCAATTCTGAAAGGTATCAAAAAGCGTGAAGACTTCTGCCTGAAGCCCATACATGCCGCAGCGTACATGTTGGACCCCAAGTACGCTGGCAAGAGCATCCTGTCTGGTGCAGAGATCAACAAGGCCTATGGTGTCATCACTACCGTGTCTCGCCACCTTGGCCTGGATGAGGGCAAGGTTCTTGGCAGTCTGGCGAAGTACACTTCCAAGCAAGGGCTTTGGGAAGGAGATGCAATATGACAGTCATGCCAACATATCTCATCAGCCACCTGGTAGAAGGGACTTTGTGGATCGGAGGCTCTTTCCCCTGTTGCTTCCATCCTCCTCCAAATCCCACCAACATCAGCCGCCTCAGAGCGCAGCTGGTCCTTGTTTGGGAACACACACACCAAAGCATGCAACAGGCTGACCAATACAAGGATTGGTGGCCATCCGGGCAAATTTGAGGCTTTTTGAGCCTGACAACGAGCCATCCTCAACAAGGTTGGAAAGTGACAGTGAAGATGAGGACTCAGTCTGATGTTCAAGAGGTGGACATTGAGGAGGTCCAGGGAGAAGACATGGAAGCCTGAGAGGAAGACAACCAAAGCTTTAGTTTCTAGACTATAATTTTACAGATGTATGTTGAAAACGTTTTTATGCGATGGATCATTGGGGATCATTCAATATTCCCTTTCTTTTGTTGTTCATTGAAATCGTCCCATGTGAAGAGTCAACTCATTTAATTAAAGTTCAATTCGTAATGAAATAGTTTATTTTTTTTCTGTTGGAAGGATTTAATCATTTGCAATTATGTCTACTTATGATAAGGTAAAAGGTTTATGTTTCTGTCTCCATATGATATGGTAAATATATCCAATTCAAAAAACATCTACATTTAAATGGTATTAATATTAATTTGCATATATTTCTGTTAATTCCCATATATTCCCGTTAATTCCCACAGAAAGTTTCCACCTCTGAATATTCCCCAAAATGTGCAACCCTATTTACAACACTGAATAACATCATTGAAGATACATTATCATGGAACATAGAGTTGGAATGTTGCCATTTTAGAATGTTTAGAACACTGAGTGATGAATAACATCATNGTTCTAATGTTGCCATTTTAGAATGTTTAGAACACTGAGTGATGAATAACATCATTGAAGATACATTATCATGGAACATAGAGTTGGAATGTTGCATAATGGAATTAGAAGTCTGGTTCTGATGATATAGAGGAGGAGATGTTCTGATGAAACATCCGGGGTTCATTTCTCCAGGGCCATCATTTATAACCAAAAGGTGTTCTAATGTTCTGTTCTGTTGTTCTATGTTGTTCTAGAGCCCAAAAGGTGTTCTAATGTTCAGTTCTGTTCTATGTTGTTCTAGAGCCCAAAGGCATCATTTATAACCGTTGTGTAAACAATATTGATGTTGATTAACTTGGCTCACGCCATACCTACCCATGTTTTCCATTATAAATCAGACCTGTCCTAAAACTGTGTGTGAACAGCATTTAAACTCCTCCTGGAAAACACATTCACCCTTTAATGTGACAGTAACGCCCTTCATTTGTGTTATCATTTGGAACTATTGGCATTTGGCCACGGCATGCAAAAGACTAATTGTTTTTAATATTTAGGCGATGGGCGATGATCACTACGAGGGCACAGCCACAGATGGGGTACCACTATTCCAGGGGCTTAACACTCAACTTCACGATTTGTCGTGTGTGTGTGTGTGTGTGTGTGTGTGTGTGTGTGTGTGTGTTTGTTGTTGTGTGTTGTGTGT
>NW_019943347.1:166813-169534 GCF_002910315.2 Salvelinus sp. IW2-2015
AGTTATCAATGACATTATTGGGTTTCTTATGTCCTGCCTTGGTATTGGCTCTGAGATTAAATAGACTATGATGTCACTCCTATCCTGCCTTGGTATTGGCTCATGAGATTAACTAGACTATGATCAGCTCTATCCTGCCTTTGGTATAGGCTCTGAGATTAAATGGCTATGATGTCACGCTCTATCCTGCCTTGGTATTGGCTCTGAGATTAAATGGCTATGATCACGCTCCTATCCTGCCTTGGATTGGCTCTGAGATTAAATGCTATGATGTCACGCTCTATCCTGCCTTGGATTGGCTCTGAGATTAAATGGCTATGATGTCACGCTATCTATCCTGCCTGGTATTGGCTCTGAGATTAAGGCTATGATGTCACGCTTCCTATCCTGCCTTGGTATTGGCTCTGAGATTAAATGACTATGATCAGCTCCTACCTGCCTTGGTATTGGCTCTGAGATTAAATAACTATGATGTCAGCTCCTATCCTGTCTTGGTATTGGCTCTGAGATTAAATGACTATGATGTCACGCTCCTATCCTGCCTTGGTATTGGCTCAGAGATTAATAGACTATGATGTCACGCTCCTATCCTGCCTTGGTATTGGCTCTGAGATAAATGACATGATGTCACGCGCCTATCCTGCCTTGGTATTGGCTCTCAGAGGGGTGTAACCACCCACACTATCGACCTCCACATCCCCTGAACCAGCCACCCTTACAGCTGATGAAACCTGAGGAATATTCTGTCTGCTAATAAACCCCACTTTTTTGGGGCGGAAACTAATTCCTTATTGCTGGCCTGGCTAACCCGCTCGGGGGCCCTGTGTCCCTCCGAGCGCCACAATCAGAATGCGGACCACTACTTCCCAGGCGCTTACACTCACTCAGGATTGTGTGTGTGTGTGTGTGTGTGTGTGTGTGTGATTAAGATGAAATGGAAGCTCCGTCAACCACCGTGAGCCACATTAAAGCCAGCTGAGCTACAGGGAAGTCTTCAACTTCAATTACTCCCTGCTGCTGACGATATCGTTTGATTGAGTCATAGAAACTCTCTCTCACACACACACACACAGACACACACACAGCGCCTGTTCTCCTGTTCTCTCCACACCCTTCCCCTAGGTGTCCCAGTGTGGATCCTCCCTAATGCAGGCCAGACGTACCTCTCTACTCAGGAACAATGTTTATTGAGCCTGCTACACCACTCTGTGTTGTGTGTGTTTGCGTGACTTCCTGTGTGGGAGCAGCTTACTTTCCCACGTTGCCCAGATGGGCCTCCCCCTCTCTATTCTTCTCCGTCTCTCTCTCTCTCGCCCTCTCTTTGTCTGTCCTTCCCTCTCTCTATTTCTCTCTTTCTCCTTCCATGTCTCCCCCCTCTGTCTCTCCTTCTGTCTCTCTCGCTCTGTCTCCTTCTCTCTCCCTCTCCCTACCTCTTCTTCCCTCTATCTCCTTATGTCTCTCTCCCCCCCTCTTTCCTTCTGTCTCCCTCCCAATTTCTGCCTCTTCTCTCTCCTCCTGTCTCCTCTCCCTCCCCCCTCTTTCCTTCTCTCTCTCCCTCTCTCTCTCTGTCTCTCTCCCTCTCTCTCTCACTCCCAATATTTGTCTCTCCTTATGTCTCTCTCTCCCCCTCTTTCCTTTCTTCTCTCTGTCCCTCCCTCCGTCCCTCTGTCTCTCTGTCCCTTCCTACATCCTTCTCCCTCCTTCCCAAACTCTCCCTTGTCGGGCCTCCCACAGTGACACCAGGCAGAGAAACCGAGAACCAGCCTCCAAGCCCCAATTAACAGCTAATTCAGGATAATCAATTTCCTTCAATCGTCAGACAGAAATACCCACAATGAAGTTAGGAGGATAGGTGGTAGTGTTATTGTGTGGTTAGGGGAGACTAAACTAGTATCCCAAGTAGCAATAAGCCCTATGGGCCCTGGTCTAAAGTAGCGTACGGGTGCAGTTTGGGACACAGCCTGAGACCCACTGAGCTGATCAACCACGGCAGTCTCTTCCAGGCTGGGGGCCATGCAACCACGGCAGTCTCTTCCAGGCTGGGTGTCAGCTGCCATGTCAGCCACGCAGTCTCTTCCAATCTGAGGCCATGCACCACGGCAGGCTCTTCCAGCTGGGCCATCCAGCCACGGCATCTTCTTCCAGCTGGAGCCATGCAGCCACGCAGTCTCTTTCAGCGGAGCCATGCAGCACGGGATCCTCTCAGGCTGGGAGCCAGCACCACGGCAGGCTCTGTCAGGCTGGAGCCATGCAGCCACGCGGGCTTGTCAAGCTGGGGCCATGCAGCCACGGCAGTCTCTCCAGCGGGGAGCCATGCAGCCACGAGAGTCCTCTCACGCTGGATCCATGCAGCCACGACAGTCTCTGTCAGGCTGGGGGCCATGCAGCTACGGCAGTCTCTTTGCAGCTGGAGCCATGCAGCCACCATGCTGCGCAGGCTGGGAGCCAGCAGCCACGGCAATCTCTCAGCGGGAGCCACGCAGCCGACAGCCTTCACTGGGAAGCCACGCACACGGCAGCCTTCAGGCTGAGCCATGCAGCCACGCAGTCTTTCTCAGGCTGCCATGCAGCCACGCGAGGCTCTTCAAGCTGAGCCATGCAGCCACGCACGGTCGCTCTCGTCAGGCTGGACCATGCCACCACCACGCAGTCGCTTGCAGGCTGGACCAGCACCCACGGCATCGTCTCAGCGTGGGCCAGACACCACGGAGGCTCCAGCAG
>NW_019943347.1:170185-173350 GCF_002910315.2 Salvelinus sp. IW2-2015
CTGGACATGCAGCCACGGCAGTTCTCTTCCAGGCTCGGGCCATGCATCAGGCTGGGAGCCATGCAGCCACGGCAGTCTCTTCCAGGCTGGGAGCCATGCAGCCACGGCAGTCCCTTTCAGGGGTGTTTCTCTTTCTGGGGTGTGCTTGAAATGATGCACATAACTCCGCAATGTTGGGTTGTATTGGAGAGAGTCTCAGTCTTAAATCATTTTCCACACACAGTCTGTGCCTGTATTTAGTTTTCATGCTAGTGAGGGCCGAGAATCCACTCTCACATAGGGAGGTGGTTGCAAAGGGCATCATTGTCTTAACAGCACGATTTGCCAAGGCAGGATACAGCCCGATCGCAGCCCGATCCAGAAATCTGGCAGTGGCTTCTGATTATATTACATTTTCACAGAACCGCTTGTTGCAATTTCAACAAGGCTCTCTTGTTCAGATATTGGTAAGTGGACTAGAGGCAGGGCATGGAAGGGATAACGAATCCAGTTGTTTATGTCATCCGTTTCGGGAAAGTACCTGCGTAATTGCGCACCCAGCTCACTCAGGTGCTTCGCTATATCACATTTGACATTGTCCGTAAGCTTGAGTTAATTTGCACACAAAAAAATCATACAATGATGGAAAGACCTGTGTGTTGTCCTTGTTAATGCAGGAGTGAAGGTTTCATCGAGTGAGATAATAATTTTGCTCATATAACACACTATCTCTGAGGAAAGGCACTACTCCCAATATAAGTGAACCCCAAATCAATGTAGKTCTCATCATATTTGCGCCTCTTCGATGGTCCAACGTCCCTGTCTGTTGTTCGGTGCTTTCCCCTGGTAAGGGAGCGGTCGCTCTTTGGTTGCATCAGATTCACAACTGTCAGTGTCCATGCTAGCTGGGCTAACAACAAATGTAGAATTACTGATGCTAGCATTGAATGTGCTCGTGGAAGCAGAACAACTTGTGTCGTCGACAGGTGCWGGTGTAGTACTGCTGGTAGTAGCAGTACTACCAGTAGAGCTGGTATGTGTCTCTATGGACGCGGGCCTTACTGTCAGGACCCGGTTACGAACTCGGGTCTCCGGTGTGAGAAACAGTCCCTTAGCAAACTGAGCCACTAATAGTCGGCAGAACCCAGAAGATGAGGCAGACACCTTCCAGGCTGGGAGCCATGCAGCCACGGGAGTCTCTCTCAGGCTGGGATCCATGCAGCCACGACAGTCTCTGTCAGGCTGGGGCCATGCAGCCACGGCAGTCTCTTCCAGGCTGAGGGCCATGCAGCCACCGGCAGTCTCTTCCAGGCTGGGGGCCATGCAGCCACGGCAGTCTCTTTCCAGGCTGGGGCATGCAGCCACGGCAGTCTCTTTCACGCTGGAGATGCAGCCACGGGAGTCTCTCTCAGGCTGGAGCCATGCAGCCACGGCAGTCTCTGTCAGGCTGGGAGCCATGCAGCCACGGCGGTCTTGGTCAGGCTGGGGGCCATGCAGCCACGGCAGTCTCTTCCAGGCTGGGAGCCATGCAAGCCACGAGAGTCTCTCTCAGGCTGGATCCATGCAGCCACGACAGTCTCTGTCAGGCTGGGGCCATGCAGCTACGGCAGTCCTCTGTCAGGCTGGGAGCCATGCAGCCACGGCAGTCTCTTTCAGGCGGGAGCCATGCAGCCACGGCAATCTCTTTCAGGCTGGGAGCCACGCAGCCACGACAGTCTCTCAGGCTGGGAGCCACCAGCCACGGCAGTCTCTTCAGGCTGGGAACCATGCAGCCACGGCAGTCTCTTTCAGGCTGGGGCCATGCAGCCACGGCAGTCTCTTTCAGGCTGGGGGCCATGCAGCCACGGCAGTCTCTTCAGGCTGGGAGCCATGCAGCCACACAGCCACGCCAGTCTCTGTCAGGCTGGGAGCCATGCAGCCACGGCAGTCTCTTCAGGCTGGGGGCCATACAGCCAGGGAGTCTCCATCAGCTGGAGGAGCCATGCACCACGGCAGTCTCTTCCAGGCTGGGAGCCATGCAGCCACGGCAGTCTCCTTCAGGGGTGTTTCTCTTTCTGGGGTGTGCTTGAAATGATTGACATAACTCCGCAATGTTGGGTTGTATTGGAGGAGAGTCTCAGTCTTAAATATTTTCCACACACAGTCCTTGCCTGGATTTAGTTTTCATGCTAGTGAGCCGAGAATCCACTCTCACATAGGGAGGTGGTTGCAAAGGGCACATTGTCTTAACAGCACGATTTGCCAAGGCAGGAACAGCCCGTCGCAGCCCGATCCAGAAATCTGGCAGTGGCTTCTGATTATATTACATTTTCACAGAACCGCTTGTTGGCAATTTCAACAAGGCTCTCTTGTTCAGATATTGGTAAGTGGACGTAGAGGCAGGGCATGGAAAGGGATAAACGAATCCAGTTGTTTATGGTCATCCGTTTCGGGAAAGTACCTGCAAGTAATTGCGCACCCAGCTCACTCAGGTGCTTCGCTATATCACATTTGACATGTCCGTAAGCTTGAGTTAATTTGCACACAAAAAAATCAATACAATGATGGAAAGACTGTGTGTTGTCCCTTGTATAATGCAGGAGTGAAGGTTTCATCGAGTGAGATAATAATTTTGCCATATAGACACTATCTCTGAGGAAAGGCACTACTCCCAATATAAGTGAACCCCAAATCAATGTAGTTCTCATCATATTTTGCGCCTCTTCGATGGTCCAACTCCCTGTCTGTTGTTCGGTGCTTTCCCTGGTAAGGGAGCGGCGCTCTTTCGGTTGCATCAGATTCACAACTGTCAGTGTCCATTGCTAGCTGGGCTAACAACAAATGTAGAATTACTGATGCTAGCATTGAATGTGCTCGTGAAGCAGAACAACTTGTGTCGTCGACAGGTGCTGGTGTAGTACTGCTGGTAGTAGCAGTACTACCAGTAGAGCTGGTATGTGTCTCTATGGACGCGGGCCTTACTGTCAGGACCCGGTACGAACTCGGTCTCCGGTGTGAGAAACAGTCCCTTAGCAAACTGAGCCACTAATAGTCGCAGAACCCAGAAGATGAGGCAGACACAGCAGTACTTGAGACGGTGTTTTAATAAAGTAAAAAGGAAAGTACTCAGGCAAAAAAATATAAATCCAACAACGTCAAAAGTAATTCCAAGAGAAAAAAGTATATCCTCCCAAATTACCAAGGTAA
>NW_019943347.1:176700-182130 GCF_002910315.2 Salvelinus sp. IW2-2015
TTACAAGGTAAATCCACAAAAGTGGTAAGCACAGCAGGGAAAAAACCTCAAAAGAAAAATCTAAGAAAATAAATAAATGAGAACAAAAACAGAGTACCTCAAGAGAATCCAACCGGAGTAACAAATGTTCACAGCATGGCTGGGGCAGGGTGCTAACATTCAAACACAGAGCAAAGAACTGAGGAAAACTAAGGGTTTATATACATTCAAGGGAAACGAGGCACAGGTGCAAATAATAACTGGAAACAAGGGAAAACAAAAGGGTAAAAAAAGCCCATCTAGTGACCAAAACCGGAATAATCCTGGCCAAATCCTGACACTTACTTTTTAAAATCCATTTTCGAGCAAACGGAACTAGCAGCAGCTACGTTTGGCTACATACGGACCGTTAGTGGAATTCCCGCGAGAGAGTAACGGTTAATGTGATTGGACGTTAATTATTTGACTAGGCTACCTGTATTTGACATTTGTGTTATTTCCCTGAACACTAGATGATCTCATTTTAGTTTTGAAACGAGGCTACTCAGGAGAGGAAAAGATCTCACGCAAATATATATGTATATAGCCCTGTTGGAAAATATAAATGAACTGTTTGGGGGAAGAAAAAAATTAAATAATAATAATAATAATGTGAATCACATTTTTATTTGTCGTACCCACGACGGCATACCCCAGTTTGGAATATCTGCTCTTGGGAAACGGTGTMTAGATGGAATTTGTATTTGTGGTCCTGGCGACTGGACCTTTTTTTGGAACACCATTATTTTTGTCGTACTGAGATTTACTGTCAGGGCCCAGAATCTGTGCAGAATATCTCGAGCAAATAAAATACTTCATTGGATGARTTATTGAACACAGCGGGAACACTTTATATGGATATGCTCTACAACAGTGGKCACCAACCTTTTCTGAGTCGAGATCACTTCCGGGTCAAAAAGCAAGCTGAGATCTACTGCTCAGATGTTTTATTTTTGTCTAGTTTGAGAAACAGACGCCTCACAAGTCCTCAACTGGCAGCTTCATTAAATAGTACCCTGCAAAACACCAGTCTCAACGTCAACAGGGAAGAGGTTACTCCGGGATGCTGGCCTTCTAGGCAGAGTTCCTCTGTCCAGTGTCTGTGTTCTTTTGCCCATCTTAATCTTTTCTTTTTATTGGCCAGTCTGAGATATGGCTTTTTCTTTGCAACTCTGCCTAGAAGGCCAGCATCCCAGAGTCTTCTCTTCACTGTTGATGTTGAGACTGGTGTTTTGCAGGGTACTATTTAATGAAGCTGCCAGTTGAGGACTTGTGACGTACAGACCCAGCGTGCGACAGAGCTGCAGAAGTTGTGAGACGTTTTTGTTGGTTGTTTTGTCGTAGTTGTGTCTAGGGGGGCATATGGGGGAGGGAATGGCAGGTGTTTGTCCCCCCGTGTGCTGAGGGTGTCAGGTACTTGTACAGTTCTGGCATGTACAGTTGAAGTCGGAAGTTTACATACACCTTAGCCAAATACATGTAAAACCAGTTGTGCACAATTCCCTGACATTAATCCTAGTAAAAAAGTCCCTGTCTTAGGTCAGTTAGGATCACCACTTTATTTTTAAGAATGTGAAAGTCAGAAAAATAGTAGAGAGAATGATTTATTTCAGCTTTTATTTCTTTCATCACATTCCCAGTGGGTCAGAAGTTTACATACACTCAATTAGTATTTGGTAGCATTGCCTTTAAATTGTTTAACTTGGGTCAAATGTTTCGGCTGGCCTTCCACAAGCTTCCCACAATAAGTTGGGTGAATTTTGTCCCATTCCTCCTGACAGAGCTGGTGTAACTGAGTCAGGTTTTTAGCCTCCTTGCTCGCACACCGCTTTCTCAGTTCAACCCACACATTTTCTATAGGATTGAGGTCAGGCTTTGTGTATGGCCCACTCCAATACATTGACTTTGTTGTCCTTAAGCCATTTTGCCACAACTTTGGAAGTATGCTTGGGTCATTGTCCAGTTGGAAGACCCATTTGCGACCAAGCTTTAACTTTCTGACTGATGTCTTGAGATGTTGCTTAAATATACCACATAATTTTCCTCCCTCATGAGGCCATCTATTTTGTGAAGTGCACCAGTCCCTCCTGCAGCAAAGCACCCCCACAACATGATGCTGCCACCCCCGTGCTTCACGGTTGGGATGGTGTTCTTTGGGCTTGCAAGCCTCCCCTTTTACCTCCAAACATAACGATGGTCATTATGGCCTAAACAGTTATATTTTTGTTTCATCAGACCAGAGGACATTTCTCCAAAAAGTACGATCTTTGTCCCCATGTGCAGTTGCAAACCGTATCTGGCTTTTTTATGAAGATTTTGGAGCATTGGCTTCTTCCTTGCTGAGCGGCCTTTCAGGTTATGTCGATATAGGACTCGTTTTACTGTGGATATAGATACTTTGTACCTGTTTCCTCCAGCATCTTCAAAAGTCCTTTGCTGTTGTTCTGGGATTTATTTGCACTCTTTCACACCAAAGTACGTTCATCTCTAGGAGACAGAATGCGTCTCCTTCCTGAGCAGTATGACGGCTGCGTAGTCCCATTGGTGTTTATACTTGCGTACTATTGTTTGTACAGATGAACGTGTACCTTCAGCGTTTGGAAATTTGCCCAAGGATGAACCAGACTTGTGGAGTTCTACAATTTTTTTTCTGAGGTTGATTTCTTTTGATTGGCTGATTTCTTTTGAGTTTCCGTAATGATGCAAGCAAAGAGGCACTGAGTTTAAAGGTAGGCCTTGAAATACATCCACAGGTACACCTACATTTAACTCAAATTATGTCAGTTAACCTATCAGAAGCTTCTAAAGCCATGACATAATTTTCTGGAATTTTCCAGGCTGTTTAAAGGCACAGTCAACTTAGTGTATGTAAACTTCTGACCCACTGGAATTGTGATACAGTGAATTATAAGTGAAATAATCTGTCTGTAAACAATTGTTGGAAAATTTACTTGTGTCATGCACAAAGTAGGTGTCCTAACCGACTTGACAAAACAATAGTTTGTGAACAAGAAATGTTTGGAGTGGTTGAAAAATGAGTTTTAATGACTCCAACCTAAGGGTATGTGAACTTCTGACTTCGACTGTAGGCCACCACAGACTAGTACATGTCCCTGGGCCTGGAAATGATTGATTTCCCCCTCCAGGATGGAGAAGCTGTCTTCATTAAAGTATGGGGATTCTAGTGGGGGGACATAGGTAGCACACAGGAGGACATTTTACTCTGTTGAGATCATTTCCTTTTGAATTTCTAGCCAAATGTAAAATGTTCCTGTTTTGATTAATTTAATGGAGTGAGTTAGGTCTGCTCTATACCAAATTAGCATACCCCCTGAGTCTCTTCCCTGTTTCACACCTGGTAGTTTGGTGGATGGGACTACCAGCTCTCTGTAACCTAGAGGGAAACCAGTGGGTCCGTCTCCTCTATACCACCCACCTGGTGGTGTGGTGGATGGGACTACCAGCTCTCTGTAACCTAGAGGACAACCAGTCTCCTCTATACCATGTTTCTTGTAGGATGACAATGTCTGTATTTCCGATTTCTTTGATGAAGTCCAGGTTCCTGCTCTGAGATAGATGAGATAGTGAAGACTTTGTGTTCCATAAAGTGTCCAATGTTGTTAGTCGTGTGGTTTGGCCTCAGGCCAGTAAGTGTGAGCAGAGCCTGCTGAGCATCTGGTACATGTCATTGGCTTGGGCTATTGTAAGAGTGGGGGTTGGGCTTGTTTGCCCGCTCACGGCCTGGGYGTGTGTGTGACTTCCATGTTGAGACCCTCTTTGCAGGGTGTGGGGGGCATAGGTCTGATCTGAGGGGGCCTAAATGGGGTGTGACTCTCCCCGCAGGTCTGGGCGAGGTGTCTGTTGGTCTGGGTGGGGTGTCTGTTGGTCTGGGCGGGGTGTCTGTTGGTCTGGGTGGTCTTGGGCGGGGTGTCTGTTGGTCTGGGCGGGTGTCTGTTTGGTCCTGGGCGGGGTGTCTGTTGGTCTGAGCTGTCGTTGTCTGGGGGGTGTCTGTTGTCTGTGCTTGGTCCTGTAGTGGAAGTGTTGCGGTTGAGGGTGATGTCCTTTAGGTCCTGGTGAGGTGGGCCTGCTGCCTTGTAGAGGTGGACTTGGTCATAAAGTGGGCCCTGCTGCCTTTGTCGAGGTGGACCTGGTCGTAAGGTGGGCCCTCGCTTCTTGTATAGGTGGACCTGGGTCGTAAAGGTGGGCCCTGCTGCATCTTGTAGAGGTGGACCTGGTCATAAGGGTGGGCCCTGCTGCCTTGGTCAGAGTTGGGCCTGGTCGTAAAGACTGTTCTGTGTCCAGGTGGAGTGGTTTGTTTTGAGGCACGGTCACATCGGGATAATACTTGTGTTTACGCGGCTGTATGGTAGAGGGTGGAAGTAATTTTCATGGTAGCAAGGTGGAGATAACCACTCTCTTCCTCCCTCCCACGTTCCCTCCCTCCCTCCCCACTCTCTTCCTCCTCCCACTATCTCTTTTTCCCTCCTCTCCACTCTCTCTCCTCCCTCCACATTCCTCTCTCCTCACCTTTCCTCTCACTCTCGTCCCACTTTTCGAACTGTCGTTCTCAGACTGCGTGTGTACTCCTCTTCCGTCACTTTCCTGGCACATCTCTGTGTCTCACGTTGGGCAAAGTCCTCGTTGTGTCTCGCACACTGTTATCTTAAGCTGGCGGCCCCCACGATTTGTTGTCCTCTCTCGAACTCGTCCTTGTTCCGCGACGCCGCTGTTAGCTCACAAATTCCACGTACTCTTTCTGCACTCGTTGCGCTCTTGTCTGCGTGCGCAGCCACATTTCCGTCCAAATTCTTTTCGTAACTAGTTGTTCTCTCAATACGTGAGGACATTTCTTCGCTCTCACGTTGACTTGTTGCTCCATCAGTCGAGGGATGATACACACTCTTCCGTCCCACTTCCTCCTGCAACTGTGTTCAGTGGAGGAACAATCCCATCCACTTTGAATGTGTTGCTCAGTGGAGGCACATCCGTCATTTGAACTGTGTCGCTCAGGTGGAGGAACATCCGTCACTTTGATGTGTTTCTCGTGGAGGAACCAAATCCATCATTTGAACTGTGTTTTCAGTTGGAGGAACATCAGTCACTTTGAACTGTGTCTCAGTTGCGTGCTTCATAGAAGCCGCAGATCCTTCGCGTCCTTTCTACTTTTGACTTGATGTCTGTCCTTTACTGTCTGTCGAGGAACAATCCCCCGTCACTTCTTTGATCCTTTCTCGTGTCTCAGTGCGGACGAAGAATATTCTTCACTCCACTCTCCTCTGATTTACCTGTCGCTGTCTTAGCTCGGAAGGATTACAACTTATCCAGTCCTCATACTCTCTTCGAACCACTGTTCTTCTCATTTAGTTGTTGGAGCATCACTCAACTACTTCTCTTCGGCCACATTATACTTAA
>NW_019943348.1:0-26284 GCF_002910315.2 Salvelinus sp. IW2-2015
AGTGGTGTGAATGAGACTACAGACACCTCATCATCTCCCTACAGTCCAGTGGTGTGAATGAGACTACAGCCAAATTAATGCATTCAGCAATTTCAGCCACACCCGTTGCTGACAGGTGTATAAAATCGAGCACACCGCCATGCAATCTCCATAGACAAACATTGGCAGTAGAATGGCCCGTACTAAAGAGATCGGTGACTTTCAATGTGGAACCGTCATAGGAAGCCACCTTTCCAACATGTCAGTTGGTCAAATTTCTGCCCTGCTAGTGATGTCCCGCTCAACTGTAAATGTAAACGTCTTCAGAGCAACAGCGGCTCAGCAGGGAAGAGGTCGGCCACACAAGGTCACAGAACGGGACCACCGAGTGCTGAAGCGCATAAATTGTCTGTCCTCGGTTGCAACATTCAACACGCGCTCCTCGAGTGTCGCATCTCAGTACTAGACGTGTCACTACAGACCATGGTTCGATTCCAGGCTGTATCACAACTGGCCGTTGTGATTCACCACAAGAACTGTTCGTCTGGTAGCTTCACCAAATGGGTTTCCATGGCCGAGCAGCCGCACACAAGCCTAAGACCATGTGCAACGTCAAGCGTCGGCTGGAGTGGTGTAAAGCTCGCCGCCATTGGACTCTGGAGCAGAGGAAACGCGTTCTCTGGACTGATGAATCACGCTTCACCATCTGACAGTCTGATGGACGAATCTGCGTTTGGCGGATCCCAGGAGAATGCTATCTGCCCGAATGCATAGTGCCAACTGTAAAGTTTGGTGGATGAGGAATAATGGTCTGGGGCTGTTTTTCATGGTTAAGGCCCCTTAGTTCCAGTGAAGGGACCTTTTACCGCTACAGCATACAAGGACATTCTGTGGCAACAGTTTGGGGAAGCACCTTTCCTGTTTCAGCATGACAATGCCCCTGTGCACAAAGCTTGGTCCATACAGAAATGGTTTGTCGAGATCAATGTGGAAGAACTTGACTGGCTTACACAGAGCCCTGACCTCAACCTCATTGAACACCTTCGGGATGAATTGGAACGCCAACTGCGAGCCAGGCCTAATCAACATCAGCGCCCGACATCACTAATGCTCTTGGCTGAACGGAAGCAAGTTTCTGTAGCAATGTTCCAACCTCTAGTGTAAAGCCTTCCCAGAAGAGTGGAGGCTGTTATAGCAGCAAAGGGGGGACCAACTCCATATTAATGCCAATGATTTTGTAATGAGATGTCCTCCTCCTTCCCAGCCCCAGGGAGAGAACCACCTACCCAGAGATCTCCTCCTCCTTCCCAGCCCCAGGGAGAGAACACCGTACGCAGAGATCATGTCTCTCGTTCCAGCCCCAGGAGTAGAGAGACTCACCTATCCACGACGATGTCCGCTCCCTTTCCCAGCCCCAGGGAGAGATCACCTACCTACCCGAGATGTCCTTCCTCCTTCTCCAGCCCCAGCAGGGAGAGAACCACCTAGCGCACGATTCCTCTTCCTCTCCAGCCCCAGAGGAACACAACTACAAGAGATTCTCTTCCTCCTTCCGAGCACCGGGAGAGACACCTACCCAGGAAGATCTCGTCGCTCCGTTCCGCAGCCCAGGGACGAGAACCACATTAGCCCGAGAGATTCCTCCTCCGTCTTCCCTAGCCCCACAGGGAGAGAGACACACCACCTGACCAGAGAGATGCTCCCTCTCCTTCCCAGCCATGGAGAGAGACCACGCTAACCCAGAGATTCCGATCCTCCTTCCCAGCCCCAGGCAGATGAACCACCTACCGCATGAGTGCTCCTCCATCCTCTTCCAGCCCAGGGAGGAACCACCTAACCCAGAGGATCGTCTCTCCTTCCATGCGCCAGGGGGAATACCAACTCTTTACTCCGGGGATGTCTCCTCCTTCCTAGCCCCAGGGGAGAACACCTACCGAGAGCTCTCCTCGCGGTCACTTACACCGCACCAAGGGAGATAGCAAACACACTACCAAAGATTCTCTCTCTTCCCTAGCGCCCAGGAGAGAGAACCCACCTATCCCAAGATTCCTACCTCCCTTCCCAGCCCGAGGGAGAGAACCACGTACCCAGAGATGTCCTCCTCCTTCCCAGCCCGAGGGAGAGAGAACCACCTACCAGAAGATCTCCTACACTCTTCCCAGCCCAGGAGACGAGAACCACCTACCCAGAGATGTCACACTCACTTCCAGCCAGAGAGAGAACATAGGAATCCCTCCACACCTGGTGCCCCAGCCAGAATCTCTCTCCTCTTCCAGCACTCCAGGGAGAGAACCACCTACCCAGAGATCTCTCTCCTCGCTTCTCCAGCCCTAGGAGAGTAACCACCTACCCAGAAGATCTCCTCTCCTCGCTTCCAGCCCCAGGGAGACAACCCACCTACCCAGAGAGTCATTCCTCCGTTCCCCCAGCCCCAGAGAGAGAAACTCACTACTCTAGAGAATCCTTCCTCCTTCCCAGCCACAGGGAAGGAGAACCACTCTATCCCAGGAGTCTCCTCCTGTCCTCGCCCACCAGAGCCACCGTGTGAGAGAACCCAAACCTACAACCAGAGATCAGCCCTCCTCCTTCCGACGCCCCAGGGAGAGAACCCCTACCCCAGAGATCTCCTCCTCCTTCAAGCCCAGGGAGGACAATCCATCCTACCAGAGATTGTCCTCCTCCCTTCCTCCTGGCTCGTCCATCGTACGTTCCAGCTTACATCCCTCCACTCTAGAGGCGAGCAAATGAAGGCCGTCTTCATCATCAGATCATGCTTGTGATAAATCATTTCTTCATCATTGTCATCATCACCTTCCCTCTCAGCCATTCCGCTGCACAGGCTTCAGGTTGTACAGGTTTGTCCTGTTCGTCTCACCGCACAGATTAAAGTTCTGTTCGGTTCGTCCCTGATTCGGGCTTCAGCCATCCGCTGCACAGGCTTCAAAGGTTCTGTCTCAGGTTTGTCCCTGTTCGGCTCACATCCGCTGCACAGGCTTCAAAGGTTCGTCTCAGGTTTGTCCCTGTTCGGCTCAGCATCGCTGCACAGACTTCAAAGGTTCTGTTCTCAGGTTTGTCCCTGTTCGGCTCAGCCATCCGCTGCACCAGACTTCAAAGTTCAGTCTCAGGTTTGTCCTGGTCGGCTCAGTCATTCCTCCTGTGGGGAGTGACGATGGTGCTGTACTCTCATACCTGTTTATCAATCATCTTATTGCATAATATCCTGTTTAACGATCATATTATTGCATCATATCCTGTTTAACGATCATCTTATTGGATCATATCTGTTTAACGATCATCTTATTGCATCATATCCTGTTTAACAATCATCTTATTGCATCATATCCTGTTTAAAGATCATCTTATTGCATCATATCCTGTTTAATAATCATCCAGTAACAAATGTTACACATATAAGCCCATCTAAAGTAAAAAACATACATGGTCATCTAACTAAAGGTTAAAACACCAGAAATTGTATGTAAAGAATGTGTTTTGGCAACTGACAATAAGGGTATGTCTGGTCTATGAACTTAATGTTTATAATTTTCATTGAATGCTCTGTCAAATGCTGTATCTTTAAATAATGTGGGCTGATGGGAAAAAAGGGGTGTCTGTTCGCACCAGGGGGAGATTAATGCCGCTCTATGACCTATGACCTAGGTTCGCCAGGTTCATTTCTGGAGAATTTAATCTGTAAAGTGTTAGGTGGCTGGAATACGCGTAATGAATTCCCGCTCTGGCACGCCTCTTCAAACAGTGGATTATACTTCCAAACGGAGTTGAACAATTTAAAGATTTAAAGTCCTACTAGTTAGCTGGTAAATGTTAACTTTCAGGCTCGCTAGCTAACGTTACATGTATGATCTGTGTAGTAATATTATTCAAATCAGAAAACCATTTGCATTGCTAGTTATAGCCTAACGTTAGCTAGCTACCTGCAGAGTCATACTACAGCTATGACAATGTTTGTGTTGGTAGTAGTATGAGTTGGGATTATGGTTCATTATTTAGCTAGCTAGCTACATGTCTAAACAAAAGATTCCACTTCGTCAGATAATTACATGATCCATCAAGTTAGCCAGGTGTATTTGGAGGTGATAGACAATAGTGACCCATCCACCTAGCTAGATGTGGCTGGTGGTTACAGCATTTCCTTCACATGACCAATACATTTAGACCAGTGTGTCGGGTAAACATCATCTAATAATGATACAAATATTTGTATCTGGACACTTTCTGTTTCTGATATTGCTGCGATGCAAGTAACCATTTCACTGTACCGTTTACACCGTCTGTATCTTGTGCATGTGACAAATAAACTTAGGATGTTATTTGATATAGTGAATGTTTACCACATGGCCTCACATGTGAACCCTTAAAGAGATGGGTGGGGCTAAAGCTTAAGAGGGTGTGAACAATGCTGAATGGGTGGAGACAAAGAAGAGCTCTCCCGCAGGTGTACCAAAACATTCAAGGGTCATTTTCTCAAAAGTGGAGTTACAAGTTTATTAACTTTCAAAGCAGAATTACTTTCCCATTGTTCCTCACCTGTAGTGTATGATATACCATTTTCTAGCTCTGAGTCTCTACTTTTATCCCCCCAAAAAAATAAAAAAAATGTTGCACCATAAGACCAAATCGAGGCGGTCAGTCACATATTTGAATAAAAAACAAATAGGCACACTATCAGATTAAGCCCAAATTACTAAAGTTCATTCATTTTATAACTTTGGACATGTGTCCGTTCCTATCAAAGTAAGTGCCTTGTTAAGTTATCATTATAATTTCTGTATATCGTGTTATAGTTTCTACTGTAGCACACCGTATGTATGTATGTATGCTGGCTGGAGTGTTTACGGACATATTCAATCTCTTCCTATCCCAGTCTACTGTCCCCACTTGCTTCAAGATGGCCACCATTGTTCCTGTACCAAAGAAAGCAAAGATAACTGAACTAAATGACTATCGCCCCGTAGCACTCACTTCTGTCATCATGAAGTGCTTTGAGGCAAATTAAGGATCATATCACCTCTACCGTACCTGACACCCTAGACTCACTTAAATTTGCATACCGTCCCATTATTTTACTTTTAGATTTGTGTACTGTTGTGAATTGTTAGATACTACGGCACTTTTGGACCTAGGAACACAAGCACTTCGCTACATCCCCTATAGCATCTGCTAAATATGTGTATGTGATGTTTTAGGAGCTAGAAGCAGAGCTTCCATGTCTGTCATGTCTTAGGAGATAGTAGCAGAGCGGCCATGTCTGTCATGTCTTAGGAGATAGTAGCAGAGCTTCGATGTCTGTCATGTCTTAGGAGATAGTAGCAGAGCTTCAATGAGTGTTAGTGCCATCATACTTTGACACACCCCCTCTGTGTTTTAATAAAATCAACTATACGCATTGCGCTTGTCTGATGCTTTAAGCACACTGTTTGATGAAATAAGACACACAGGACTCAAGAGGGAGCCAGAAATCTAGATAACCAGAAGAAAATAAAAAACTGTACCCCACCAGACCTTCCACTGCTGATGCCTTCGCAGATTCTGCCGTTATGCTCACAAAGTTTGCCGGTAACAGACTACACCAAGGGTCTGCACCCTGTTTCTTGTCAAGTGATAATTTATCTTAACATCTACTGATCTGCGTTCTGGTTTTCATTTGAATGGAACAGTTTAATTTCAAGAAACTTGAAACATTGTATAAAATATTCTGTGCCCTAAGAGTTTCCTGCACCACTGAGCTCCGGACAGACACAGGCTTTTTTGCAAAAGGGATAAGAAGTCATCTATTTCATGACATTTCTACTGGATCAAAGCATAACATTTTTCCCCTTTCACTCCAAGTGGTTATCGAAAGAGAGAGAGCTAGATCTTTTTTTCAAATAGGCTATTGTCATTCTCAATGGATGTAAAAACAGACTTTACTTGCTGTTTGAGGTGAAAAATGTTACTTTGAGAAGCTCCACAGCTCATTAGTGGTGGTGAGTTAAGCCAATCAGAAATACTATCAGATCCCCAAATGGGCACATTTACATGCCTACATTTAAACGCAGGTCAGGTAGCCTATAGACACTTCTATGCACAATCAGGTGTGTCCTTACTCAACACTGACAGGAGCACTCAAAACAAAATAATGATTAAATTGACAAAACTCGCAAATGGAATGAAATAAACCAAAATGTGTTTCTCACAACTGTAGCATAGGTTGTGTAAACAACGTGTCCACTCAGACAATGGTAAAAGACTGTTATAATAATATATTGAATACATCAACAGAACAAACATTGTAGATGAGAAATTATGGTAAACAACGTGTAAGATCACACAAGTCATGTAACGTTAGCTAACGAGCCAGCCAGCTAACGTTAGCTAGTTAATTAAACAACAATGAACATCGTGCCAAATCATGTCGTTACTACCCTGCATGAATTTGCTGAGAGCTAATCAACCAGGTTCAATGTTAGCTAGCTAACATTAGGCTCTGACTAGCAAAGCAAACGGTTATGGGATACGAATAATAACGTCATACACTTAACGTCAGCTAGGGAGCCAGCCAGCCAACGTTAGCTAGCTAGCTAACAGTACACTTTAGCTTGAAATGAAACCACTTTGTCAAAATTAGAAAAATGTAATATCTGAAAATGTAGCTGTCACGGATGTCATTGTTGCCCTTAGTTTGAAGATGTAATCTTCAAACTAAGGGCAACTACACCTGCTTCTACACCTGCATTGCTTGCTGTTTGGTGTTTTAGGCTGGGTTTCTGTAAAGCACTTTGAGATATCAGCTGATGTAAGCAGGGCTATATAAAGACATTTGATTTGATTAATCCAGAGACAGGTGTTTTCTCCATCTCTTTATCTATCAGACTCTAATTCCACTGATTTAAAAACTCAGTCCTCCAGAAAGTGGAGATCAACACTTATGCAGCTCCACTACACGATACATTTTTTTTAAAGCGGCATTCGACAGGATTACCAACACAGACTGACCAGCTGAAATAGACAGAAGCCTCTAAATGGCAGGCCAATCCGAACTCATGTCTCGGCATGTCCAGCCCACTCATTACCTCAGCCAATCATGGCTAGTGGGAAGGTTGCTGACTTTTTCTGTGGCTTAACAAGGCTTGTAATTTAACAAATGTATTCGTATTTACAGATGGCATACAAGTTTGTTATTAAGGCACATGAAAGTTCACATGTTCCAGAAAGCCTTTTTGTAAAAAACAAATAAGAAAAAAAAATATCTCTCCTGTGAAATTGTGACTTGCGACATACAGTGAGGGAAAAAAGTATTTGATCCCCTGCTGATTTTGTACGTTTGCCCACTGACAAAGAAATTATCAGTCTATAATTTTAATGGTAGGTTTATTTGAACAGTGAGAGACAGAATAACAACAAAAATATCCAGAAAAATGCATGTCAAAAATGTTATAAATTGATTTGCATTTTAATGAGGGAAATAAGTATTTGACCCCTTCTCAATCAAAAAGATTTCTGGCTCCCAGGTGTCTTTCATACAGGTAAGGAACGGAGATTAGGAGCACACTCTTAAAGGGAGTGCTCCTAATCTCAGTTTCTTACCTGTATAAAAGATACCTGTCCACAGAAGCAATCAATCAATCAGATTCCAAACTCTCCACCATGGCCAAGACCAAAGAGCTCTCCAAGGATGTCAGGGACAAGATTGTAGACCTACACAAGGCTGGAATGGGCTACAAGACCATCGCCAAGCAGCTTGGTGAGAAGGTGACAACAGTTTCTGTGATTATTCGCAAATGGAAGAAACACAAAAGAACTGTCAATCTCCCTCAGCCTGGGGCTCCATGCAAGATCTCACCTCGTGGAGTTGCAATGATCATGAGAACGGTGAGGAATCAGCCCAGAACTACACAGGAGGATCTTGTCAATGATCTCAAGGCAGCTGGGACCATAGTCATAAAGCTGTCTCTTATACACATCTAGATGTGTATAAGAGACAGAACGTGTTGTGGTCAGATGAGACCAAAATGGAGTTCTTTGGCATCAACCCAACTTGCCGTGTTTGGAGGAGGAGGAATGCTGCCTATGACCCCAAGAAACCATCCCCACCGTCAAACATGGAGGTGGAAACATTATGCTTTGGGGGTGTTTTCCTGCTAAAGGGACAGGACAACTTCACCGCATCAAAGGGACGATGGACGGGGCCATGTACCGTCAAATCTTGGGTGAAAACCTCCTTCCCTCAGCCAGGGTATTGAAAATGGGTCGTGGATGGGTATTCCAGCATGACAATGACCCAAAACACACGGCCAAGGCAACAAAGGAGTGGCTCAAGAAGAAGCAGATTAAGGTCCTGGAGTGGCCCTGTCTCTTATACACATCTAGATGTGTATAAGAGACAGGTCCTGGAGTGGCCTAGCCAGTCTCCAGACCTTAATCCCATAGAAAATCTGTGGAGGGAGCTGAAGGTTCGAGTTGCCAAACGTCAGCCTCGAAACCTTAATGACTTGAAAAAGATCTGCAAAGAGGAGTGGGACAAAATCCCTCCTGAGATGTGTGCAAACCTGGTGGCCAACTACAAGAAACGTCTGACCTCTGTGATTGCCAACAAGGGTTTTGCCACCAAGTACTAAGTCATGTTTTGCAGAGGGGTCAAATACTTATTTCCCTCATTAAAATGCAAATCAATTCATAACATTTTTGACATGCGTTTTTCTGGATTTTTTTGTTGATATTCTGTCTCTCACTGTTCAAATAAACCTACCATTAAAATTATAGACTGATCATTTCTTTGTCAGTGGGCAAACGTACAAAATCAGCAGGGGATCAAATACTTTTTTCCCTCACTGTACGCCTGGTTTCCTGAAACGGGTCACAAATTTTCTTAACAAGTCACATAATAAGTTGCATGGACTTAATGTTTAACATGATTTGTTTAATGACTACCTCATCTCTGAGCAGTGAATTTCAAACAGATTCAACAACAGAGACCAGTGAAGTTTTCCAATGCCTCACAAAGAAGGGCACCTATTGGTAGATGGGTAAAACATGTAAAAGAAGACATTGAACATCCCCTTGACCATGGTGAAGTTATTAACTACACTTTGGATGGAGAATCATTACACCCAGTCCCTACAAAGATACAGGCATCCTTACTAACGCAGTTTCCGGAGAGGAAGGAAATCGCGCATTAACCCAGTCCAGCTGGTAATGTCTCCACCTTCTAGATGGTAGCGGGGTGAACAGGCCGTGGCTCGGGTGGCTGAGGTCCCCAAATGCTGCCACCACCATACTTCACCGTAGGGATGGTGCCAGGTTTCCTCCATACGTGACACTTGGCATTCAGGCCAAAGAGTTCAATCTTGGTTTCATCAGACCAGAGAATCTTGTTTCTCATAGTCTGAGAGTCCTTTAGGTGCCTTTTGGCAAACTCCAAGCGGGCTGTCATGTGCCTTTTACTGAGGAGTGGCTGCCAACTACCATAAAGACCTGATTGGTGGAGTGCTGCAGAGATGGTTGTCCTTCTGGAAGGTTCTCCCATCTCCACAGAGGACCTCTGAAGCTCTGTCAGAGTGACCATCAGATTCTTGGTCACCTGCCTGACCAAAGCACTTCTGCCCCGATTGCTCAGGTTGGCCCGGAAGACAGCTCTAGAAAGAGTCTTGGTGGTTCCAAACTTCTTCCATTTAAGAATGATGGAGAACACTGTGTTCTTGGGGACCTTCAATGCTGCAGAAATGTTTTGGTACCCTTCCCCAGAGCTGTGCCAACAGAATCCTGTCTCGGTGCTCTACGGACAATTCCTTCAACCTCATGGCTTGGTTTTTGCTCTGACATGCACTGTCAACTGTAGGACTTTTATATAGACAGGAGTGTGCCTTTCCAAATCATGTCCAATCAATTGAATTAACCACAGGTGTACGCCAATCAAGTTGTAGAATGATCTCAAGGATGATCAATGGAAGCAGGATGCACCTGAGCTCAATTTCAAGTCTCATAGCAAATGATCTGAAAACGAATGTAAATAAGGTATCTGTTTTTAATTTTAAATACATTTGGTAAAATTTCTAAAGCCCTGTTTTCACTTTGTCATCATGGGGTATTGTCACGTTCTGACCATAGTTCTTGTGTGTTTTACTTGTTTTAGTGTTGGTCAGGATGTGAGCTGGGTGGGCATTCTATGTTGTGTGTCTAGTTTGTCTGTTTCTATGTTTGGCCTAATATGGTTCTCAATCAGAGGCAGGTGTTTTGTGTTGTCTCTGATTGGGAATCATATTTAGGTGGCTTGTTTGGTGTTGGGGTTTGTGGGTGGTTGTCTTCTGTCTTTGTGTTCCGCACCAGATAGGACTGTCTCGGTTTTCACGTTTGTTATTTTGTTATTTTGTATAGTGTTCATGTTATCGTCTCTTTGTTTATTAAACATGTAGCCATCTAGCCGCGCTGCATTTTGGTCCTCTCCTTCACCAACGGAAGAAAACCGTTACAGGTATTGTGATGTCATCATGGAGTATTGTGATGTCATCATGGGGTGTGTAGATTGATGAGGACATTTTTTTATTTAATCCATTTTAGAATAAGGCTGTAATGTAACAAAAATGTGGAACAAGTCAAGGGGTCTGAATAGTTTCCGAAGGAACTGTATATTGACAATCCATGTCTCAATTGTCTCAAGACTTAAAAATCATTCTTTAACCTGACTCCTTCCCTTCATCTACACTGATTGAAGTGGATTTAACAAGTGACATCAATAAGGGATCATAGCTTCCACCTTGATTCACCTGGTCAGTATGTCAAAGAGCAGGTGTTCCTAATGTTTTGTACACTCAGTGTATAGCCAATATTATAACATGTGAAAAGTCTCTATTCTTTTGAAATTTCTGCGAGTGTAACATTTACTGTTAATTTATTTAACTTTTGTTTATTATCAGAAATTATCTATTTCACTTGGCAATGTAAACATGTTTATTTTTTATTTTATTTAACCTTTATTTATCTAGGTAAGTCAGTTAAGAACAAATTCTTATTTACAATGACGGCTAATCCCGGCCAAACCCGGATGTCGTTGGGCCAATTGATGCCCTATGGGACTCCCAATAACGGGCAGTTGTGATACAGCCTGGAATCGAACCAGGGTCTGTAGTGACGCCTCTAGCACTGAGATGCAGTGTCTTAGACCGCTGCGCCACTCAGGAGTTTCCCATTCCCCCAAAAACCCTTTGAATTGAACTGAGACAGAGAGAGAGACAGAGACCTTGTAGATGTTAGGCTGAGCGCTGCTGGTCTCTGAGCCTGCTGAGGGGTTCTCAGTGTGAGATACTTTCTGCTTCTGTTCCTCTCCACAGCTGGAGGAGGCTACAGGGGGGACGGTAGTGGCCTCCCCACGCTCCCCCTCCGCCTTGGGCTGCTTCAGGGGAAGGTCCATACGGAAAGTGATGACGCATGAGGTGCAGTATTCCTCAAACCCATACAGGTACCTGAGGAGGAACCCAACACAACCCATCAACAACCACAAATAAGCTGTCAAAATCAAAACTGTGACTCCTATACCGTCTGGAATGATTGGATTCCTTGATAAGGAGCAAGAAAATACTGTATCAAATAATAGACATACAGGCTTCAATCTGTAGAAAGCCTTTGTTGAACTGAAATTGGTACTTCATGCAGGTAAAACCAGGTACATGTTATGTTCCCAGATCACGTAAAAACAGTATCTGATGATTTATGCATATGTGTATTGGATAGTGCCCTCATTGATCGTGTCCACACTTATAAATATCTGGGCATCTGGATTGACGAAAAGCTATCTTTCAAAAAGCATATAGATGAGTTAAGAAATTAAGAATTAAAATAGTATTCCATAGTAACAGGTCCTGCCTTTCGTTAAACATCAGAAAACAAAATCACTAAAATATGCTTCTTCTATAGTAACAGGTCCCGTGTTTCGTTAAATAGCATAAAACAAATCACTCAGTCAACATTCATTCTGATTACTGACTATGGCGATGTCGTCTATATGACTATGTCGATATTGTTTATATAAAATGCAGCAGCCACTATTGGAACCACTGGGACACAAAATGGCGCATAACACTTTATTATGGATGGTTCAGTACACAACAGGTGTAAATGTTGTTGATTGTAGGTGTTTATTATGTTATATAGGTCATCTTTATAGATAACAATTTGTCCTTTATTGACTTACCCGTATAACGTAATTTATGTCAGAGCAGCTCATAGATTACTGCACCTGTACATAGCCCATCTATAATTTAGCCCAAACAACTACCTCTTTACCTACTGTATTTATTTATTTATTTTGCTCCTTTGCACCCCATTATTTCTATCTCTACTTTTTCTATCTCTACTCTTTTTTTTTTTACTTGCTATATTGTATTTACTTCGCCACCATGGCCTTTTTATATTTTTATTTATTTATATATATATTTTGTTTGCCTTCACCTCCCTTATCTCACCTCACTTGCTCATATTGTATATATACTTATTTTTCACTGTATTATTGACTGTATGTTTGTTTTACTCCATGTGTAACTATGTGTTGTTGTATGTGTCGAACTGCTTTGCTTTATCTTGGCCAGGTCGCAATTGTAAATGAGAACGTGTTCTCAATTTGCCTACCTGGTTAAATAAAGGTGAAATAAATAAATAAAAAATATATATACACACACACACAGTTGAAGTCGGAAGTTCATATACACGTTAGCCAAATACATTTCAACTCCGTTTTTCACAATTCCTGACATTTAATCCTAGAAAAAATTCCCTGTCTTAGGTCAGTTAGGATAACCACTTTATTTTAAGAATGTGAAATGTCAGAATAATAGTAGAGAGAAATATGTATTTCAGCTTGTATTTCTTTCATCACATTCCCAGTGGGTCAGAAGTTTACATACACTCAATTGGTAGCATTGCCTTTAAATTGTTTAACTTGGGTCAAACGTTTCGGGTAGCCTTCCACAAGCTTCCCACAATAAGTTGGGTGAATTCATTTTTTTTTTTTTACCCTGTTTCGAGACAAGTACATGATAATAGTATATGCAATGACAAGATTAAATCAATAATTGTCTAATGGGTGACAATATTAGCCTATCACTTGATATATTATCACTTGTGAATGATGCAAAGCATAAGGCAAGAAATAATGCCTTTTTTTGCAACTTTTTCGAATCATAGTCGCACACCTCATGCAGCCTTGCCCAAAGGCCTATATGTTTTGATAAGGTTTGTATCACAACTGAAGTGGCCAAATGAATCTGATTTACAAGGTGTGTCTAATTGGCATACATTACAGGGACATACGATGCATTCAGGAAGTATTCAGAGCTCTTGACTTTTTCCACATTTATTTACGTTACAGCCTTATTCTAAAATGGATTAAATTCATTTTTCCTTCATCGATCTACACACAATAGCCCATAATGACAAAGTGAAAACAGTTTTTTAGAAAAAAACTGAAATCTCTTATTTACAGTTGAAGTCGGAAGTTTACATACACTTAGGTTGGAGTCATTAAAACTCCTTTTTCAACCACTCCACAAATTTCTTGTTAACAAACTATAGTTCTGGCAAGTCGGTTAGAACATCTACTCTGTGCATAACACAAGTAATTTTCCCAGCAATTGTTACAGGCAGATTATTTCACTTATAATTCACTGTATCACAATTCCAGTGGGTCAGAAGTTTACATACAGTAAGTTGACTGTGATTTAAACAGCTTGGAAAATTCCAGAAAATGATGTCATGGCTTTAGAAGCTTCTGATAGGCTAATTGACATCATTGGAGTCAATTGGAGGTGTAACTGTGGATGTATTTCAAGGCCTACCTTTAAACTCAGTGCCTCTTTGCTTGACATCATGGGAAAATCAAAAGAAATCAGCCAAGACCTCAGAAAAAGAATTGTAGACCTCCACAAGTCTGGTTCATCCTTGGGAGCAATTTCCAAATGCCTGAAGGTACAACGTTCATCTGTACAAACAATAGTATGCAAGTATAAACACTATGGAACCACGCAGCCATCATACCGCTCAGGAAGGAGACGCGTTCTGTCTCCTTGAGATTAATGTACTTTGGTGCGAAAAGTGCAAATCAATCCCAGAACAACAGCAATGGACCTTGTGAAGATGCTGAAGGAAACAGGTACAAAAGTATCTATATCCACAGTAAAACGAGTCCTATATCGACATGACCTGAAAGGCCGCTCAGCAAGGGAGAAGCCATCACAAAGTCCTGACCTCAATCCTATAGAACATTTGTGGGCAGAACTGAAAAAGCGTGTGCGAGCAAGGAGGCCTACAAACCTGACTCAGTTACACCAGCTCTGTCAGGAGGAATGGGCCAAAATTCACTCAACTTATTGTGGGACGCTTGTGGAAGGCTACCCGAAACATTTGACCCAAGTTAAACAATTTAAAGGCAATGCTACCAAATACTAATTGAGTGTATGTAAACTTCTGACCCACTGGGAATGTGTTGAAAGAAATAAAAGCTGAAATAAATATTTCTCTCTACTATTATTCTGACATTTCACATTCTTAAAATAAAGTGGTTATCCTAACTGACCTAAGACAGGGAATTTTTACTAGGATTAAATGTCAGGAATTGTGAAGAACTGAGTTTAAATATATTTGGCTAAGGTGTATGTAAACTTCCGACTTCAAATGTACATAAGTATTCAGACCCTTTGATATGAGACTCGAAATTGAGCTCAGGTGCATCTTGTTTCCATTGATCATCCTTGAGATGTTTCCACAACACCTGTGGTAAATGAAATTGATTGGACATGATTTGGGAGGGCACACACCTGTCTATATAAGGTCCCACAGTTGACAGTTCAGACTTTGCTGCGTTCATACCCTGCACCAACCAACCAGATTCAATGTAAACTATTTAACATTAGGCTATAACTACCAAAGAAAATGGCTCAGATGAAAATAATATTTTATATAATACTTTTATTTCTTACTTTTTTTTAAGGTATTTTCTTAAAACTTGTTGGTAAGGGGCTCGTAAGGTCTGCACCTGTTGTATTCAACGCAATATTTATTCATTTATTTGACCAGGTAGGCCAGTTGGGAACAAGTTCTCATTTACAACTGCGACGTGGCCAAGATAAAGCGAAGCAGTGCGACAAAAACAACAACACAGAGTTACACATGGAGTAAACAAACATACAGTCAATAATACAGTAGAAAAATCTATATACAGTGTGTGCAAATGTAGAAAGATTAGGGAGGTAAGGCAATAAATAGGCCAAAGAGGCGAAATAATTACAATTTAGCATTAACACTGGAGTGATAGATGTGCAGATGATGATGTGCAAGTAGAGATACTGGGGTGCAAAAGAGAAAGAAGATAAATAACAATATGGGGATGAGGTAGATGGGTGGGCTATTTACAGATTGTCTGTGTACAGGTGCAGTGATCGGTAAGCTGCTCTGATGCTTAAAGTTGGAGAGAGATATAAGACTCCAGCTTCAGTGATTTTTGCAATTCTTTCCAGTCATTGGCAGCAGAGAACTGGAAGGAAAGGCGGCCAAAGTAAGTGTTGGCTTTGGGGATGACCAGTGAAATATACCTGCTGGAGCGCGTGCTACAGGTGGGTGTTGCTATGGTGACCAGTGAGCTGAGATAAGGTGTGGCTTTACCTAGCAAATACTTATAGATGACCTGGAGCCAGTGGGTTTGGCGACGAATATGTAGCGAGGGCCAGCCAACATGCAGGTCGCAGTGGTAGGTAGTATATGCGGTATTGGTGACAAAACGGATGGCACTGTGATAGACTACATCCAATTTGCTGAGTAGAGTGTTGGAGGCTATTTTGTAAATGACATCGCCGAAGTCAAGGATCGGCAGGATAGTCAGTTTACGAGGGTATGGTTGGCAGCATGAGTGAAGGAGGCTTTGTTGCGAAATAGGAAGCCGATTCTAGATTTCATTTTGGATTGGAGATGCTTAATGTGAGTCTGGAAGGAGAGTTTACAGTCTAACCAGACACCTAGGTATTTGTAGTTGTCCATATATTCTAAGTCAGAACCGTCCAGAGTAGTGATGCTAGTCGGTCGGGCGGGTGCGGGCAGCAATCGGTTGAAGAGCATGCATTTAGTTTTACTAGCATTTAAGAGCAGTTGGAGGCCACGGAAGGAGTGTTGTATTGCATTGAAGCTTGTTTGGAGGTTAGTTAATACAGTGTCCAAAGAAGGGCCAGATGTATACAGAATGGTGTCGTCTGCGTAGAGGTGGATCAGAGAATCACCAGCAGCAAGAGCAACATCATAGATCGACACAGAGAAAAGAGTGGGCCCGAGAATTGAACTCTGTGGCACCCCCATAGAGACTGCCAGAGGTCCGGACAACAGGCCCTCCGATTTGACACACTGAACTCTATCTGAGAAGTAGTTGGTGAACCAGGCGAGGCAATCATTTGAGAAACCAAGGCTATTGAATCTGCCGATAAGAATGCAGTGATTGACAGAGTCGAAAGCCTTGGCCAGGTCGATGAAGACGGCAGCACAGTACTGTCTTTTATCGATCACGGTTATGATATCGTTTAGGACCTTGAGCTTGGCTGAGGTGCACCCATGACCAGCTTGGAAACCAGATTGCATAGTGGAGAAGGTACGGTGGGATTCGAAATGGTCGGTGATCTATTTGTTAACTTAGCTTTCGAAGATTTTAGAAAGGAAGGCCAGGATGGATATAGGTCTATAACACTTTGGGTCTAGAGTGTCTCCCCTTTGAAGAGGGGGATGACCGCGGCAGCTTTCCAATCTTCGGGGATCACAGATGATACGAAAGAGGTTGAACAGGCTAGTAATAGGGGTTGCACAGGCTAGTAATAGGGGTTGAACAGGCTGGTAATAGGGGTTGAACAGGCTGGTAATAGGGGTTGCAACAATTTCGGCTGATAGTGTTAGAAAGAGAGGGTCCAGATTGTCTAGCACGGCTGATTTGTAGGGGTCCAGATTTTGCAGCTCTTTCAGAACATCAGCTGTCTGAATTTGGGTGAAGGAGAAGCGAGGGGGGGGCTTGGGCAAGTTGCTGCAGGGGGTGCAGAGCTGTAGGCCAAGTTAGGGGTAGCCAGGTGAAAAGCATGGCCAGCCGTAGAAAAATGCTTATTGAAATTCTCCAATATCGTAGATTTATCGGTGGTGACAGTGTTTCCTAGCCTCAGTGCAGTGGGCAACTCACTGCAGTGGGCAATCTTACCTGTATACAGTGGGGCAAAAAAGTATTTAGTCAGCCACCAATTGTGCAAGTTCTCACACTTAAAAAGATGAGAGGCCTGTAATTTGCATCATAGGTACACTTCAACTATGACAGACAAAATGAGAGAAAAAAAATCCAGAAAATCACATTGTAGGATTTTTTATGAATTTATTTGCAAATTATGGTGGAAAATAAGTATTTGGTCAATAACAAAAGTTTATCTCAATACTTTGTTATATAYCCTTTGTTGGCAATGGCAGAGGTCAAACATTTTCTGTAAGTCTTCACAAGGTTTTCACACACTGTTGCTGGTATTTTGGCCCATTCCTCCATGCAGATCTCCTCTAGAGCAGTGATGTCTTCGGCTTCCACGGCTCGTGACCATCTTTGATTGCCATGCTCCTCTTGCTGTGCTCCTTCGACTCCGCTATCAGATGGGGGAGCTCCGGGCAACACCGGCCAGTCGGATAATGACAAACGACAAGGCAGAGATGCATCCAACATCTCTGCCTGAACGCAGTCCAGGCACCGGCGTAGAAAAGGTAAAACATTCCACTCTGCATTTTCCCCAGTTTCTTACGTAGGCTGGCGACCTGCGTGATTAAGGAAGCCACCTCAATACTATAATCCTCGACAAGCAAACTATTGTCACATTGGAACTCTGACTGATCAGTTTGTCCTGAAACAAAGCGTAGTAGATACAGGTCCTGCCACATTGGAACTCTGACTGATCAGTTTGTCCTGAAACAAAAGCGTTAGTAGAATACAGATCCTGCCACATTGGAACTCTGATGATCAGTTTGTCCTGAAACAAAGCGTAGTAGATACAGGTCCTGCCACATTGGAACTCTGACTGTTCAGTTTGTTCCTGAAACAAAGCGTAGTAGATACAGGTCCTGCCACATTGGAACTCTGACTGATCAGTTTGTCCTGAAACAAAGCGTAGTAGATACAGATCCTGCCACATTGGAACTCTGAGCTGATCAGTTTGTCCTGAAACAAAGCGTAGTAGATACAGATCCTGCCACATTGGAACTCTGAGTGATCAGTTTGTCCTGAAACAAAGCGTAGTAGATACAGATCCTGCCCACATTGGAACTCTGAGTGATCAGTTTGTCTGAAACAAAGCGTAGTAGATACAGATCCTGCCACATTGGAACTCTGACTGATCAGTTTGTCCTGAAACAAAGCGTAGTAGATACAGTCTGCCACATTGGAACTCTGAGTGATCAGTTTGTCCTGAACAAAGCGTAGTAGATACAGATCCTGCCACATTGGAACTCTGAGTGATCAGTTTGTCCTGAAACAAAGCGTAGTAGATACAGATCCTGCCACATTGGAACTCTGACTGATCAGTTTGTCCTGAAACAAAGCGTAGTAGATACAGGTCCTGCACATTGGAACTCTGACTGATCAGTTTGTCCTGAAACAAAGCGTAGTAGATACAGATCCTGCCACATTGGAACTCTGACTGATCAGTTTGTCCTGAAACAAGTGTAGTAGATACAGATCCTGCCACATTGGAATCTGACTGATCAGTTTGTCCTGAAACAAAGCGTAGTAGATACAGGTCCTGCCACATTGGAACTCTGACTGATCAGTTTGTCCTGAACAAAGCGTAGTAGATACAGGTCCTGCCACATTGGAACTCTGACTGATCAGTTTGTCCTGAAACAAAGCGTAGTAGATACAGGTCTGCCACATTGGAACTCTGACTGATCAGTTTGTCCTGAAACAAAGCGTAGTAGATACAGGTCCTGCCACATTGGAACTCTGACTGATCAGTTGTTCCTGAAACAAAGCGTAGTAGATACAGATCCTGCCACATTGGAACTCTGACTGATCAGTTTGTCCTGAAACAAAGCGTAGTAGATACAGGTCCTGCCACATTGGAACTCTGACTGATCAGTTTGTCCTGAAACAAAGCGTAGTAGATACAGGTCCTGCCACATTGGAACTCTGACTGATCAGTTTGTCCTGAAACAAAGCGTAGTAGATACAGATCCTGCACATTGGAACTCTGACTGATCAGTTTGTCCTGAAACAAAGCGTAGTAGATACAGATCCTGCACATTGGAACTCTGATGATCAGTTTGTCCTGAAACAAAGCGTAGTAGATACAGTCCTGCCACATTGGAACTCTGACTGATCAGTTTGTCCTGAAACAAAGCGTAGTAGATACAGTCCTGCCAACATTGGAACTCTGAGTGATCAGTTTGTCCTGAAACAAAGCGTAGTAGATACAGATCCTGCCACATTGGAATCTGAGTGATCAGTTTGTTCCTGAAACAAAGCGTAGTAGATACAGATCTGCCACATTGGAACTCTGACTGATCAGTTTGTCCTGAAACAAAGCGTAGTAGATACAGGACTCTGCCACATTGGAACTCTGACTGATCAGTTTGTCCTGAAACAAAGCGTAGTAGATACAGATCTGCCACATTGGAACTCTGACTGATCAGTTTTGTCTGAAACAAAGTGTAGTAGATACAGATCCTGCCACATTGGAACTCTGACTGATCAGTTTGTCCTGAAACAAAGCGTAGTAAGATACAGGTCCTGCACATTGGATCCTGAGTGATCAGTTTTGTCCTGAAACAAGCGTAGTAGATACAGATCCTGCCACATTGGAACTCTGACTGATCAGTTTGTCCTGAAACAAAGTGTAGTAGATACAGTCCTGCCACATTGGAACTCTGACTGATCAGTTTGTCCTGAAACAAAGCGTAGTAGATACAGGTCTGCCACATTGGAACTCTGAGTGATCAGTTTGTCCTGAAACAAAGCGTAGTAAGTACAGGTCCTGCCACATTGGAACTCTGACTGATCAGTTTGTCCTGAAACAAAGTGTAGTAGATACAGATCCTGCCAAATTGGAACTCTGAGTGATCAGTTTGTCCTGAAACAAAGTGTAGTAGATACAGATCCTGCCAAATTGGAACTCTGACTGATCAGTTTGTCCTGAAACAAAGCGTAGTAGATACAGATCCTGCCACATTGGAACTCTGACTGATCAGTTTGTCCTGAACAAAGCGTAGTAGATACAGATCCTGCCACATTGGAACTCTGACTGATTCAGTTTGTCTGAAACAAAGCGTAGTAGATACAGATCCTGCCACATTGGAACTCTGACTGATCAGTTTGTCCTGAAACAAAGCGTAGTAGATACAGATCCTGCCACATTGGAACTCTGACTGATCAGTTTGTCCTGAAACAAAGCGTAGTAGATACAGGTCCTGCCACATTGGAACTCTGACTGATCAGTTTGTCCTGAAACAAAGCGTAGTAGATACAGGTCCTGCCCACTTGGAACTCTGACTGATCAGTTTTGTCCTGAAACAAAGCGTAGTAGATACAGATCCTGCCACATTGGAAACTCTGACTGATCAGTTTGTCCTGAAACAAAAGCGTAGTAGATAACAGATCCTGCCACATTGGAACTCTGAGTGATCAGTTTGTCCTGAAACAAAGCGTAGTAGATACAGATCCTGCCACATTGGAACTCTGAGTGATCAGTTTGTCCTGAAACAAAGCGTAGTAGATACAGATCCTGCCACATTGGAACTCTGACTGATCAGTTTGTCCTGAAACAAAGCGTAGTAGATACAGGTCTGCCACATTGGAACTCTGACTGATCAGTTTGTCTGAAACAAAGCGTAGTAGATACAGGTCCTGCCACATTGGAACTCTGACGTGATCAGTTTGTCCTGAAACAAAGCGTAGTAGATACAGATCCTGCCACATTGGAACTCTGACTGATCAGTTTGTCCTGAAAACAAAGCGTAGTAGATACAGGTCCTGCCACATTGGAACTCTGAGTGATCAGTTTGTCCTGAAACAAAGCGTAGTAGATACAGATCCTGCCACATTGGAACTCTGACTGATCAGTTTGTCCTGAAACAAAGCGTAGTAGATACAGATCCTGCCACATTGGAACTCTGACTGATCAGTTTGTCCTGAAACAAAGCGTAGTAGATACAGGTCCTGCCACATTGGAACTCTGACTGATCAGTTTGTCCTGAAACAAAAGCGTAGTAGATACAGTCCTGCCACATTGGAAACTTGACTGATCAGTTTGTCCTGAAACAAAGCGTAGTAGATACAGTCCTGCCACATTGGAACTCTGACTGATCAGTTTGTCCTGAAACAAAAGGTAGTAGATACAGGTCCTGCCACATTGGAACTCTGACTGATCAGTTTGTCCTGAAACAAAGCGTAGTAGATACAGGTCCTGCCACATTGGAACTCTGACTGATCAGTTTGTCCTGAAACAAAGCGTAGTAGATACAGTCCTGCACATTGGAACTCTGACTGATCATTGTCCTGAAACAAAGCGTAGTAGATACAGGTCCTGCCACATTGGAACTCTGACTGATCAGTTTGTCCTGAAACAAAGCGTAGTAGATACAGATCCTGCCACATTGGAACTCTGACTGATCAGTTTGTCCTGAAACAAAGCGTAGTAGATACAGGTCCTGCCACATTGGAACTCTGACTGATCAGTTTGTCCTGAAACAAAGCGTAGTAGATACAGATCCTGCCACATTGGAACTCTGACTGATCAGTTTTGTCCTGAAACAAAGTGTAGTAGATACAGATCCTGCCACATTGGAACTCTGACTGATCAGTTTTGTCCTGAAACAAAGCGTAGTAGATACAGTCCTCCACATTGAACTCTGAGTGATCAGTTTGTCCTGAAACAAAGCGTAGTAGATACAGCTTCCTGCCACATTGGAACTCTGACTGATCAGTTTGTCCTGAAACAAAGTGTAGTAGATACAGATCCTGCCACATTGGAACTCTGACTGATCAGTTTGTCCTGAAACAAAGCGTAGTAGATACAGATCCTACAGCACTGGAACCTTTCATTAACATCTCCAGACAAAGAGGGCTCCATTACAAAACGTATCTGGGACTAACTTTGTTAGCTTGATGGCTAGCAGCTTAACGTCTCTGTCAAGCAGGCTTCAACCTGTCTGTTAAGCGGTATTCCGGGACAATAAATAGCGGTCTTAGCTGTTAAAAGCTAATGAATCCACGTAAAAACAAGTTCAGTATTTATATTTTGTGAATATTGATTATGTTTTATACAAAAATAACAAACCAAGTGTTTCCAGCATACAGTGTTCAGCTGGCAACTCTGATGACGTCACTCCACAATCAGAGCTTGATTCTGTCTATATAAGGTCCCACAGCTGACAGTGCATGTCAGAGCAAAAACCAAGCCATGAGGTTGAAGGAATTGTCCGTAGAGGTCCGAGACAGGATTGTGTCGAGGCACAGATCTGGGGAAGTGTACCAAAACAAATCTGCATTGAAGGTCCCCAAGAACACAGTGGCCTCCATCATTTTTAAATGGAAGAAGTTTGGAACAATCAAGACTCTTCCTAGAGCTGGCCGCCCGGCCAAACTGAGCAATCGAGGGAGAAGGTCCTTGGTCAGGGAGGTGACAAAGAACCCAATGGTCACTCAGACAGAGCTCCCAATCCAATTCTGACAGAGTGTGCCAAGCTGTCATCAAGGCAAAGGGTGGCTACTGTGAAGAATCTCAAATATAAAATATATTTTGATTTGTTTGACTCTTTTTTGGTGACTACATGATTCCATATGGGTTATTTAATTATTCCACAATGTAGAAAATAGTAAAAAATAAAGAAAAACCCTGGAATGAGTAGGTGTATCCAAACATTTCACTTGTACCGTATGTATATATTGTTTACTTTATTTATACACTTAAGTCAATAAAGTATTTACAAAGACCACCTGTCAAACATCAACGAACACCACAACAATCAACAACAATTACCCAATGCCTGTTGTGTACTGAACCATCCATAATAAAGTGCAATGAGCCATTTTGTGTCCCAATGGTTCCAATAGTGGCAGCTGCATTTATTATAGTCAATAACTGTCGCCAAAGGCTCAGTGCCATTATCCTCATAATGTGAAGTATTGAAAACAGGGCCAATCATTTTGACACCTATCTTTTGGAGAATTGTTTTTATTACTTGTTAAAATCTCTTAGTCATTGGATTATGATAAAAATATATACATATTTTTTGAGCATACAATATAGCTTAGTATTTGGTATTAGTAAATTTATAGTCTTTTTTATACAATCTTTATCAAGGGTGTCAATAATCTCGGACCCCACTGTATATGTCCTAAAATACGCAGCTGTAATATGAAGAGCACAGGGCTGGAGTGGCAATACGTACTTGCGGTAAGCACATTTGACGTTGTAGCCGGCGGCAGAGTTAAGCACAGGGATTCCCAGAGCCTGGTAGACAGTCTTCCATACGGACCCACTGTCAATCTGCTCAGGACACGAGAGAACAGGACAGAGAGAAATACAGATTCAACATTTCTGTCAGACTGGTAGCCAGTCACATGAGAACATTCACTAAGGACAAAGGCTGGTGAAATCTACAATATGGTTATAGAGCTGTATTATGATCAGTGGAGCTGGGTACACACATCGTGGAAGCCTCCCAGTTTCTGCACCAGTCTATAGAGCTTGAAGAGGTCCAGGTTCCTGTAGCCCAGCACGGGCTTCTTGTTGATGGGGGTTCCTACAGGAGGATCAACAACACGATGGTCTGATGAAAACAGGTTCAGAAGTAGCACACACACGTCAAGCTACTTTCAGGGGCAAGGTACATAACGTGTGTTCAAAACGTTCAACTCAAACTAGCTTTGTCGCAATACCAGAATGTTAACTTCGATACCAATACCAGGTTAGGTATCACGAAACTAGATACCGAAACGATACTCAATACTAAACCGATACTCAATACTAAAACGATACTCAATACAAAAACGATACTCAATACTAAAACGATGCTCAATACTAAAATGGTACTCAATACTAAAACGATACTCAATACAATAGAAAATCTTCTATTCTTTATTCAATGTCTTAAAATAAATAAAAACCATGTTGAATAACAGAAGAATATCTTCAATATCCCCTATGAAAAACCATATCTGAGACTCAGATCAGACAACATCATTTTACAATTACACTTGTTTTAAAATTCAATTTGATACACAGAGTTCATTTGCTCATCTATGGCCTTAATATTGGGTCAAGTGACATTCATGAGAGGTATGATTCATTACTCATTCCAGCTAAATAATTGAATGTAATAAATGAATAGCTTCGTTCCAAACGACAGAAAAACACCGAAGCTCATTTCTGAAGCTTCTACATTGCAATAGTCTACACACCATAGAAATACAACATACTGCGATTCCCAGTGTGCATTTCAATTCCCAGGGTGCAATGCTCCACCCAGGGCTTCTGGCTGGCGTTAACAAGCCCAGACAAACGTGAAGTTGTGTAAATATATTGCTGTTAGTTCTGACATACTATAATGATCTTATGGATGGTATGCTGAATATATGTTCATGTCATTGTCACAAAAAAAATATTCACATTTAATTGCTAGTAGAATAACGTTAAATGCAAATGTCATGGGTAAAATAGTTATTTATGTCATTTTGGAACTAAACCTCTCTTCCTCTGCTTTATAACACCTTTTGCTTAGTTGTTTTGGTGGGCTATCCCTCGACTGCTCTGTAATCACAGTATTCCCATAGTTCACTTCTGCAGCCAGTTCTGTCAACAAGCTGCGAGTGGAGGTATGATGTTTTCCTTAGAAGAAGCCATGCTGACGGCATTTTCTCTCTCGCTTGTTTCTCAAAAGTGGCTTATGCTGTGCCAGCTGCATGAGCAAATAGCCTGGCTAGCTTACTACTGTCCCCTAGAGAAGACAAGTAGCCTGGCTAGCTTACTACTGCCCCTAGAGAAGACAAGTAGCCTGGCTAGCTTACTACTGTCCCCTAGAGAAGACAAGTAGCCTGGCTAGCTTACTACTGCCCCCTAGAGAAGACAAGTAGCCTGGCTAGCTTACTACTGCCCTGGCTGGTTTCTCAGGGGGAGCTTTGGGTTTATATGTGACCCTGGCCCGTGACCACTCCCTGTGGATGTTCAAGGGGACGCTGCGGAATATGGTGACCCTGGTCGTGACCCCACTGCCTGCTGGTTTCTCAGGGGGAGCTGGGGACTATGGTGGACCACTGGTCGTGACCCACACCCTGTGGAATTGTTCAGGGGAGTTGGGAATACTGGTGACCCTCGGCCGTGGACCCACAACCCTGTGGATGTCTCAAGGGAGCTGGGATATGGTGACCTGGTCGTGACCCCACTCCTGTGGATTGTCTCCAGGGGAGTTTGGGGATATGGTGACCGGGCGTGACCCCACTCCCTGCTGTTTCTCAGGGGAAGGCTGGGATATGCAGGCAAATCACAATTTCCATTTCAGCACTCTGTGTAAACAGGAAATATAAGCACACCCCACTAAGTATTAATATTATTATTATAGGAGTCAAGGTCATCTGTGATGTAATTTCTTGTTCCTGTGTGCAGGAGGAAGTGAAGCCCTTCCGGAGGAGAGAGAGAACTTCTTGCAGCAGCTGTACAAGTTCATGGAGGACAGAGGTGAGACACACTCCTTCAGATCAATCCGCCCATCTAGACTGTTAGAGAACTGCCTCCCACATAGTTGAATTCTCCCTCAGGTTATTGTAGTGTTGGTATGTAGTAGCCTACAGTAGTAGGTTATTGTAGTGTTTGGTATGTAGTAGCCTACAGTAGTAGGTTATTGTAGTGTTGGTATGTAGTAGCGCTACAGTAGTAGGTTCTTGTAGTGTTGGTATGTAGTAGCCTACAGTAGTAGGTTATTGTAGTGTTGGTATGTAGTAGACTACAGTAGTAGGTTAGTGTAGTGTTGGTATGTAGTAGCCTACAGTAGTAGGTTAGTGTAGTGTTGGTTATGTAGTAGCCTACAGTAGTAGGTTATTGTAGTGTTGGTATGTAGTGCGCTATCAGTAGTAGGTTAGTGTGTAGTGTTGGTATGTAGTAGCCTACAGTAGTAGGTTAATTGTAGTGTTGGTATGTAGTAGCCTACAGTAGTAGTGTTATGTGTAGTGTTGGTATGTAGTAGTCTAACAGTAGTAGGTTTATTGTAGTGTTGTTATGTAGTAGCCTACAAGTAGTAGGTTATTGTAGTGTTGGTATGTAGTAGCCTACAG
>NW_019943348.1:26309-28772 GCF_002910315.2 Salvelinus sp. IW2-2015
GTAACAGGACAATATAAGCACCCCACCCAAAGTATTAATATTATTATTATAGGAGTCAAGGTCATCGTGATGTAATTTCTTGTTCCTGTGTGCAGGAGGAAGTGGAGCCCTTTCCCCGAGGAGAGAGAGAACTTCTTGCAGCAGCTGTACAAGTTCATGGAGGCACAGAGGTGAGACACACTCCTTCAGATCAATCCGCCCATCTAGACTGTTAGAGAACTGCCTCCCACATAGTTGAATTTCTCCCTCAGGTTATTGTTAGTGTTGGTATGTAGTAGCCTACAGTAGTAGGTTATTGTAGTGTTGGTATGTAGTAGCCTACAGTAGTAGGTTATTGTAGTGTTGGTATGTAGTAGCCTACAGTAGTAGGTTCTTGTAGTGTTGGTATGTAGTAGCCTACAGTAGTAGGTTATTGTAGTGTTGGTATGTAGTAGACTACAGTAGTAGGTTAGTGTAGTGTTGGTATGTAGTAGCCTACAGTAGTAGGTTAGTGTAGTGTTGGTATGTAGTAGCACTACAGTAGTAGGTTATTGTAGTGTTGGTATGTAGTAGCCTACAGTTAGTAGGTTAGTGTAGTGTTGGTATGTAGTAGCCTACAGTAGTAGGTTATTGTAGTGTTGGTATGTAGTAGCCTACAGTAGTAGGTTAGTGTAGTGTTGGTATGTAGTAGTCTACAGTAGTAGGTTATTGTAGTGTTGTATGTAGTTAGCCTAAATAGTAGGTATGTAGTTTGTATTAGTAGCCTACAGTAGTAGGTTCGTGTAGTGTTGGTATGTAGTAGCCTACAGTAGTAGTGTAGGTAGTGTTGGTATGTAGTAGCCTACAGTAGTAGGTTAGTGTAGTGTTGGTATGTAGTAGCCTACAGTAGTAGGTTATTGTAGTGTTGGTATGTAGTAGCCTACAGTAGTAGGTTATTGTAGTGTTGGTATGTAGTACTACAGTAGTAGGTTATTGTAGTGTTGGTATGTAGTAGCCTACAGTAGTAGGTTATTGTAGTGTTGTATGTAGTAGCCTACAGTAGTAGGTATTTGTAGTGTCGGTATGTAGTAGCCTACAGTAGTAGGTGTAGGTATACTGCAACTTCACTACCTTTTTGATACTAGAACATGAAAACGGTTAGCTATTAGAATTTGTTTACTTTCAGTACTTCTGTCAAATGTGTCTCACGTCATATACGGATTGAGAGGATCGAATCAGTCTAGTATTTGTCTGAATCTTCTCTGGGGGCAGTAGTAAGCTGCTAGCCAGGCTATTTGTCTTCTCTAGGGGACAGTAGTAAGGTAGCCAGGCTACTTTTCTTCTCTAGGGGGCAGTAGTAAGCTAGCCAGGCTACTTGTCTTCTCTAGGGGGCAGTAGTAAGCTGCTAGCCAGGCTATTTGTCTTCTCTAGGGGGCAGTAGTAAGCTAGCCAGGCTACTTGTCTTCTCTAGGGGAGTAGTAAGCTAGCCAGGCTACCTTGTCTTCTCTAGAGGGGCATTAGTAAGCTAGCCAGGCTACTTGTCTTCTCTAGAGGCAGTAGTAAGCTAGCAAGGCTACTTGTCTCTACTAGACAGCAGGGAGTGGGGTCACGGCCAGGGTCACCATATCCCAGCTCCCCTTGAGACATCCACAGGGAGTGGGGTCACGGCCAGAGTCACCATATCCCAGCTCCCCCTGAGAAACCAGCAGGGTGTGGGGTCACGGCCAGGGTCACGGTTGTAGAGCGCCCCTGGAGCAATTAAGGTTAAGTGCCTTGCTCAAGGGCACAGCGATGGATTTTTCACCTTGTCGGCTCCGGTATTCGAACCAGCGACCGTACGTAACACAATCTCTAACCTCGAGGTTACCTGCCGCCGTGAAATGGGTGTGTCACATTCATGCCCTGGACAATTAAAATTCCTTCCAATATCATGTATATACTGTGTGAAAAGAAAGGGTCCTAGAATCAGATTTCATGCCCTCCTGTGGCTTACTCAGCAGCTTCAAAAAATATAAAAAACGATTTACATGTCTTTTGATGTCCATGTCGTTAAATGTCCACGTCGTTAAAGGTCCACGTCGTTAAATGTCCACGTCGTTAAATGTCCACGTCGTTAAATGTCCACGTCGTTAAATGTCCACGTCGTTAAGGAGGTCAATACAAACTGACGCGTTTCAGCGACAACCTTCGTCAGCGTGAATTATTAGCCAGCAGGATAAAGACTGAATAATATGACCATTAATACCTCCTCTTCTGCGCTGGTGTCTTCCTCCTGTTCTTCCTCATCATCATCATCTTCCTCACTGCTGGAACTCTCGTCCTTCACCTCTGTCCTCCAGGAGCTGGGCACTGCTGCCTGATGCACAAACTCCAGAGCCTCATCCAGCGCTGACACACACACACACCCCGGACACAAACACACCGGACACACACACACACCCCAGACACACACGGAAACACACACACACCGGACACCCACACACACCGGGGACACACACACACACC
>NW_019943348.1:29142-31268 GCF_002910315.2 Salvelinus sp. IW2-2015
AAACGGAAGAAGTTTGGAACCACCAAGACTCTTCCTAGAGCTGGCCGCCCGGCCAAACTGAGCAATCAGGGGACAAGGGCCTTGGTCAGGGAGGTGACCAAGAACCCGATGGTGACTCGGACAGACAGAGCTCCAGACTTCCTCTGTGGAGATGGGAGAACCTTCCAGAAGGACAACCATCTCTGCAGCACTCCACCAATCAGGACTTTATGGTAGAGTGGCCAGACGGAAGCCACTTCTCAGTAAAAGCCACATGACAGTCCGCTTGGAGTTTGCTAAAAAGCCCCTAAATGACTGTCAGACCATGAAAAACAAGATTCTCTGGTCTGATGAAACCAAGATTGAACTCTTTGGCCTGAATGCCAAGCGTCACGCCTGGAGGAAACCAGGTACCGCTAATCACCTGGCCAACACCATCTCTACAATGAAGCACGGTGGTAGCAGCATCATGCTGTGAGGATGTTTTTCAGAGGCAGGGACTGGGAGACTAGTCAGGATCGAGGGAAAGATAAACGGAGCAAAGTACAGAGAGATCCTTGATGAAAACCTGCTCCAGAGCGCTCAGGACCTCAGACTGGGGCAAAGGTTCACCTTCCAACAGGACAACGACCCTAAGCACACAGCCAAGACAACGCAGGAGTGGCTTCGGGACCAGTCTCTGAATGTCCTTGAGTGGCGCAGACTTGAACCTGATCGAACATCTCTGGAGAGACCTGAAAATAGCTGTGCAGCGACGCTCCCCATCCAACCTGACAGAGCTTGAGAGGATCTGCAGAGAAGAATGGGAGAAACTCCCCAAATACAAGTGTGCCAAGCTTGTAGCGTCATGCCCAAGAAGACTCAAGGCTGTAATCGCTGCCAAAGGTGCTTCAACAAAGTACTGAGTAAAGGGTCTGAATACTTATGTAAATGTCCGTTATTATACATTTGCAAAAAAATCTAAAAACCTGTTTTTGCTTTGTCATTATAGGGTATTGTGATGTCATTATGGGGTATTGTGATGTCATTATGGGGTATTGTGATGTCATTATGGGGTATTGTGATGTCATTATGGGGTATTTAATGTCATTATGGGGTATTGTGATGTCATTATGGGGTATTTAATGTCATTATGGGGTATTTTGTGTAGATTGATGAGGGAAAAAAACTATTTAATCCATTTTAGAATAAGGCTGTAATGTAACAAAATATGAAAAAAGTCGAGTGGTCTGAATACTTTCTGAATGCACCGTACGTCCCTCACAGATTATTACCTCCATAATACATATGCCCCTCACAGATTATTACCTCCATAATACATATGTCCCTCACAGATTATTACCTCCATAAAGCGAGGAGATTGGGTGGTGAGCAGGGTAAAAAAATGGCAGTTCAGGAAGGAAATGACATTCATGACCCGCCGGTCACAAAAGCATCGGCAGGCTAGGAGTGCTGCTGATCTACAGTAGTTAAGATAATGAAAAAGACTACATGTCTGACAGAGGGGACCTAAACACTGATCCTAGATAATCACTCCTACTCTAAGACACATTATGAACACCCGGACCATGGTGATCGGTCTGTCATGCTAGAGGAAGGACGTCCCTCCTCTTCTCTCTTCAATCCTCCTGCTCTTTCCCTCACCCCCCTCCTCAGGGGTGAACACAGACAGACATGATATCTCACTGGTTTGAGTCCTGCGTCTGCTTTAGGAGGAGAGTCTGTGTCCAATCACTCTCACGTCCTTCCTCAGCACAGTGTTACTGAAAGAGAGACACAACTTCAAGTCAAAATCAAACAACACAAAACTAAAAGTGTCAAATGTAACCGTTTGCACAAGAGAATCTCAGACTCTGAACAGCTAGAGGGGGTTGGTTAGGGGGGTTGGTTAGGGGGTTGAGAGGGGTTGCTTAGGGGTGAGAGGGGGTTAGTTTAGGGGTGATGGAAGGGGGTTGGTTAGGGGGTTTGAGAGGGGTTGAGAGGGGGTGAGAATAAGGATAATGGGAACAAAATACATGTTTAACATTATGACTGAATGTAATCCTAGCAGAAGAGACCCAAGCGTGCATCTTTCTTCACTATTTCCACAACAACTCTACAGGTTCATGTCCACACATCATCACCCATGCCAAATAACACGTGTTTTC
>NW_019943348.1:31958-33603 GCF_002910315.2 Salvelinus sp. IW2-2015
GTTTTTATAATGCAGCACTTTAGATTACTCACAATTTGCCATCCTTGAAGGAACGAACGAAGACGGTGTCTTTCTTGATGGTGGCCTCTTCATGGCAGTCTGGGGTGATGACCTGGTGGGGGGGGAGAAAAGGAGAGTGAGTATGACTGCTCAGACAAGGCACAGAGCAAAGTGGGTATGGATGACAGAATATGCCACAGGACAAACCCCTCCAATATGCCACAGGACAAACCCCTCCAATATGCCACAGGACAAACCCCTCCAATATGCCACAGGACAAACCCCCTCCAATATGCCACAGGACAACCCCCTCCAATATGCCACAGGACAAACCCCTCCAATATGCCACAGGACAAACCCCCTCCAATATGCCACAGGCCAAACCCCTCCAATATGCCACAGGACAATCCCCTCCAATATGCCACAGGAAAAAAAAACTCCAATATGCCACAGGAAAAACCCGGTATGTCTGTGTAATCATGTTGGCATTGTTGTCCTTGAATATGTTCCAATCCGTGGTGTCTAGGCAGTCCTTTGACTCCCCAATGGCCTCGTCAGTCCAGTTCCGCACCATATATTTGACAGGCTAGTTTCTTTCTGTATGGGGAGAATGAGGTGTAGCATGACATGGTCTGAGTTCCCCCGGGGAGTGTGGGGGACAGCGTGGTATGCCCCTTTAATAGTGTTGTAAACATGGTCCAGAAAATGCCGCCAAGTGTTTGTATCTAGGAAGTTCCTGTTGTAGGCTAGAGTGGTTCAAATCCCCAATGATGGTGTAAGTAGAATCCAGGTATTTCCTTCCCACCTTTGATCTGATCAGCCAGTAACTGTTGCACTGTGCGCACAGACACTCGGCACAACGTAGACCCCGGCCAGAATGACGAAGGGCTGAAAATAGATTCCAGATCTGGAAGAGGATTTACATAGAATAGTGACATCATTGCACCCGTAGTACACACACCACTGCCTTGGCATTTACTGCACTGCTCCGAGAAGCCATCAGCCCGGTACAGCTGGAAGCCGGTGTCGTGACGTTGGACACCGGGATGCAATCAGCCCTGTACAGCTGGAAGCCGGGACGCCATCAGCCCGGTACAGCTGGAAGCCGGAACGCAATCAGCCCTGTACAGATGGAAGCCGGGACGCAATCAGCCCTGTACAGATGGAAGCCGGGACGCAATCAGCCCTGTACAGATGGAAGCCGGGACGCCATCAGCCCGGTAGAGCTGGAAGCCGGGACGCCATCAGCCCGGTAGAGCTGGAAGCTGGCTAGATCCACAGGGAATATAGTAATGTAACCACCTCTCTGTAAACAGGAAGCAGAAATCCTTTTCTGTCCTTATCAGAAGTTGTAGCTCGTCGGTTGTTGGCGAGTGAAGGCACATTGGAGAGGTAAAGGCCGGGCAGAGGGGCACGGAGTCCTTGGCTTCTGAAACGCAATAGATTCCCGGCTCGCCTCACCCTATGTCTTCGTCGCAGAGTCCCATGGTCTCGGTTTGAAATCCGACTCGTAGTCGGGGAAGTCTTCAGTAGTATATTGGTGTAGTATACTAACACCGTGGCTGCTCACCGGGCGCCACCTAACACCGTGGCTGCTCACCGGGCGCCACCTAACACCGTGGCTGCTCACCGGGCGCCACCTAAC
>NW_019943348.1:33754-69723 GCF_002910315.2 Salvelinus sp. IW2-2015
TAACACGTGGCTGCTCACCGGGCGCCACCTAACACCGTGGCTGCTCACCGGGCGCCCACCGCAACACCGTGCTGCTCAGCGGCGCCCCTAACACCGTGGCTTTGCTCACTACGCCTGGCTGCCACCGCGCACCTAACACCGTGGCGTTTACTGCCACCCGGGCGACGCGACCTAAACGTCATCCGTGGCTTGCTCACCGGGCGCCAACCCTCCCAAGAACGACAGTGGGCTGGACGTCAACCGGCAGCCAGGCTCTGAAACAACCGTGGCTAACCTCGACCGGGTCGATCGTTTCCCTACCCTACCCACCACTCGTCCAGCCCATGCTTGCCACCGTCGTCCGGGCACCCACCACTAGACGACCCCACCTAACACCGTGGCTGCTCACCGGGCGCCACCTAACACCGTGGCTGCTCACCGGGCGCCACCTAACACCGTGGCTGCTCACCGGGCGCCACCAAACACTGTGGCTGACTCACCAGGCACCAGCTAAAAGCCGGAAAACTGTATAAGTGATTACTTTTCATGTTTGTTTCTTTTTAAATCGCAGGACAGGATCAGATGATTACTTAGCTTTATTCAGGATGTCAAAATATTTTTTCTAACACAACAGGACTCGGCATCTTATGAGAACAGACCAGGTATGATGTGGGTCTACACCGTCTTATGAGGACAGTGGTTTCTCTCCTGCTCCAGTACTTCTCCTCTTTTCCGACATGACTTCGGTCAAATTCAGACAAAGTATACATTTCTTCCCAAATCCAACTGTTCAGTGAAATGTCGTATTGGGACTTTTAGTTGGAAGGATGAGACAAATAAGAATGTGTAACAGAAACCTAATTCTGCAATCTCCCCTTTAATGTCTGACCCTGCCTGGTCTAAAGTAGTGCATTATATAGGGAATAGGGTTCTGGTCTAAAGTAGTGCACTATATAGGGAATAGTGTTCTATAGGGCTCTGGTCTAAAGTAGTACACTATATAGGGAATAGGGAGCCATTTAGTCCAGGAGGGAGGCGGAGTTCCGCTGACCTCACAAGAGTCAATATGGTACAGCGTCCTCTTCTCCTCTCTGGGTCTCGGGTCTACCTGCCTTGAAGAACCACTTACATAAGCAAACACTACTGGGTTGGCTCGCCTGCTGTCACCATGTCAGTGTGTGTGTGTGTGTGTAGTGACCTGTGGAAAACTAAGGTGACAAAACAACAGTCTGGAAAACCCTGATAACTGACTCTCACTTCAAACATTGACACACACACTGTAAACAGAGGGCCTTTCAAATTTTGGGTTGGAGACGGTGCCTTTCGCCATGCAAACTACCACGTGCCCACTGCCACCTAACCCCTACCTGACTGCTTAGTGTACCTTCTCCCAAGAGGATGTGTTTACCTCTGGCTGTTGTCATGTAACCTGACTGCTTAGTGTCCCTTCTCCCAAGAGGATGTGTTTACCTCTGGCTGCTGTCATGTAACCTGACTGCTTAGTGTCCCTTCTCCCAAGAGGATGTTTTTATAATCATGCCATTTTCAGCTGTTCAAATTGCTGATCCACTAAAAATAATGGCTTCATAAGGCTGATTTGTTTCAAGGTAAAGACACAATACTGCTCAGTTTGCAGATACATTTTTACTGTTTTAAGGCTTATTTCCAGCAATTCAACACATCTTGCCATGGGGCAGAGACAAAACAGTTTAAAAGATCCTTTCCTGCAATTCAACACATCTTGCCATGGGGCAGAGACAAAACAGTTTAAAAGATCCTTTCCTGCAATTCTATACATTTTGCTATCCGAGTGATAAAACCAATGGCAATGCATTTTTATTTTATTTTAGATTCTCCCTGACTGTCCCGTCTTTTTATTTGTGATAGTTCTGAAATATCCTCGATTTAACAATATCTATCTCCATTATGTTTTCTACATACACACAGTACCAGTCGAAAGTTTGGACACACCTACTCATTCCAGGGTTTTTCTTTACTTGTACTAATTTCTACATTGTAGAATAATAGTGAAGACATCAAAAGTATTGTCACGTTCATCGTAGTGAGGAGACCAAAGCGCAGCGTGATGTGAATACATACTTTTAATAGAAGAAGACTGAACACGAAGAACACTAAACAAACTAACAAAATAACCGTGAAGCTAAATATAACGAGTGCAGACATGCAACTTCACATAGACAATCACCCACAAACCAAACTGGCAAATGGCAACCTAAATAGGATCCCCAATCAGAGGCAACGATAAACAGCTGCCTCTGATTGGGAACCAATCTAGGCCACCATAGACCTACATATGTCTAGACTAGACACACACACACCTAGACATACAAAAAACCCTAGATAAGACAAAAACACACATACCACCCTCGTCACACCCTGACCTAACCAAAATAATAAAGAAAACAAAGAATACTAAGGTCAGGGCGTGACAAGTATGAAATAACACATATGGAATCATGTAGTAACCAAAAAAGTGCAAAACAAATCAAAATGTATTTGAGATTATTCAAAGTAGCCACCCTTTGCCTTGATGACAGCTTGGCACACTCTTGGTATTCTCTCAACCAGCTTCAACTGGAATGCTTTTCCAACAGTCTTGAAGGAGTTCCCACACATGCTGGGCACTTATTGGTTGCGGTCCAACTCATCCCAAACCAATTGGGTTGAGATCGGGTGATTGTGGAGGCCAGGTCATCTGATGCAGCACTCCATTTCTCTCTCTCTTGGTCAAATAGCCCTTACACAGCCTGGAGGTGTGTTAGGTCATTGTCCTGTTGAAAAACAAATTATAGTCTCACTAAGCGCAAACCAGATGGGATGGCGTATCGCTGCAGAATGCTGTGGTAGCCATGCTGGTTAAGTGTGACTTGAATTCTAAATAAATCACTGACAGTGTCACCAGCAAAGCACCCCCACACCATCACACCTCCTCCTCCATGCTTCACGGTGGGAACCACACATGCGGAGATCATCCGTTCACCTATGATGCGTTTCACAAATACATGGCGGTTGGAACCAAAAAATCTCAAATTTGGACTCAGACCAAAGGACAGACTTCCACTGGTCTGATGTCCATTGCTCGTGTTTCTTGGCCCAAGCAAGTCTCTTCTTATTATTGGTGTCCTTTTAGTAGTGATTTCTTTGCAGCAAGTTGACCATGAAGGCCTGATTCACGCAGTCTCCTCTAAACATGTTGAGATGTGTCTGTTTCTTGAACTCTGTGAAGCATTTATTTGGTCTGCATTTTCTGAGGCTGGTAACTCTAATGAACTTATCCTCTGCAGCAGATGTAACTCTGGGTCTTCCTTTCCTGTGGCGGTCCTCATGAGAGCCAGTATCATCATAGCGCTTGATGGTTTTTGCGACTGCACTTGAAGAAACTTAAAAATTCTTGAAATGTTCCGTATTGACTGACCTTCATGTCTTCAAGTAATGGACTGTCATTTCTCTTTGCTTATTTGAGCTGTTCTTGCCATAATATGGACTTGGTCTTTTACCAAATAGGGCTATCTTCTGTATACTACCCCTACCTTGTCACAACACAACTGATTGGCTCAAACGCATTAAGAAGGAATTACATTCCACAAATTAACTTTTAAGAAGGTACACCTGTTAATTGAAATGCATTCCAGGTGACTACCTCATGAAGCTGGTTGAGAGAATGCCAAGTGTGCAAAGCTGTCATCAAGGCAAAGGGTGGCTATTTGAAGAATCTCAAGCATAAAATACATTTTGATTTGTTTAGCACTTTTTTGGTTACTACATGATTCCATATGTGTTATTTCATAGTTTTGATGTTTTCTAAAAAATAATGTAAAACACCTGAATGAGTAGCTGTGTCCAAACTTTTGACTGGTACTGTATATAAATATTTTTTGGGACTGGCGACAACAATTTAGTAGTGACGGCAACACAGACAGATAGACAAGATGATCTCACCAGTGCAGGGCAGGTTACCTTGCTGTGTTCTTCCTGTCACCAGTAGATGCAGAGCCCCCCTCCACACCACCACCTCAAACACACATCACCTTCCAAAAACACACATCAACTTCCAAACACACACATCAACTTCCAAACACACACACACCAGTGCAGGGCAGGGTACCACGCTGTGGTCTTGTTCTTCCGGTCTCCAGCAGAGGCAGAACCCCCCTCAACACATACCACCTTCCCAGACAGAGACAGACAGACTGACTCACCAGGGCAGGATACCATCCTGTGGTCTTGTTCTTCCGGTCTCCAGTAGAGGCAGAACCCCCCTCAACACACACCACCTTCCCAGACAGAGACAGACAGACTGACTCACCAGGGCAGGGTACCATACCACCTTCCCAGACAGAGACAGACAGACTCACCAGGGCATGGTACCATACCACCTTCCCAGACAGAGACAGACTGACTCACCAGGGCAGGGTACCATACCACCTTCCCAGACAGACTGACTCACCAGGGGCAGGATACCATCTGTGGTCTTGTTCTTCCGGTCTCCAGTAGAGGCAGAACCCCCCTCAGGGTACCATCCCACCAGCTCTTCATTCTGTCTCCCGTCACTCTCATCCTCTTCACTGGATGACGAAGATGGCTCTCTCCTCCTGACTGTTAAAGGAATCAAGAAGCTTTCAAAACAACACACAAAGTGAATTTAGCTGTAGAAGAACTAAAAAGATTGAAATGGCACAGATTAACAAAACAAACAGCCCCAGTCTTAACTACATTTAAACTAATGAGTAGGTAGACCTCTCTCTGTCTTAACTACATTTAACTAATGAGTAGGTAGACCTCTCTCTGTCTTAACTACATTTAACTAATGAGTAGGTAGACCTCTCTCTGTCTTAACTACATTTAAACTAATGAGTAGGTAGACCTCTCTCTGTCTTAACTACATTTAAACTAATGAATGTAGGTAGACCTCTCTCAGTCTTAACTACATTTAAACTAATGAGTAGGTAGACCTCTCTCTGTCTTACTACATTTAAACTAATGAGTAGGTAGACCTCTCAGTCTTAACTACATTTAACTAATGAGTAGGTAGACCCTCTCAGTCTTAACTACATTTAAACTAATGAGTAGGTAGACCTCTCTCTGTCTTAACTACATTTAAACTAATGAGTAGGTAGACCTCTCTCTGTCTTAACTACATTTAAACTAATGAGTAGGTAGACCTCTCTCAGTCTTAACTACATTTAAACTATGAGTAGGTAGACCTCTCTCTGTCTTAACTACATTTAAACATGGTAGGTAGACCTCTCTCTGTCTTAACTACATTTAAACTAATGAGTAGGTAGACCTCTCTCTGTCTTAACTACATTTAAACTAATGAGTGTAGGTAGACCTCTCTCAGTCTTAACTACATTTAAACTAATGAGTAGGTAGACCTCTCTCTGTCTTAACTACATTTAAACTAATGAGTAGGTAGACCTCTCTCTGTCTTAACTACATTTAAACTAATGAGTGTAGGTAGACCCTCTCTCAGTCTTAACTACATTTAAACTAATGAGTAGGTGACCTCTCTCTGTCTTAACTACATTTAAACTAATGAGTAGGTAGACCTCTCTCAGTCTTAACTACATTTAAACTAATGAGTAGGTAGACCTCTCTCTGTCTTAACTACATTTAAACTAATGAGTAGGTAGACCTCTCTCTGTCTTAACTACATTTAAACTAATGAGTGTAGGTAGACCTCTCTCAGTCTTAACTACATTTAAACTAATGAGTAGGTAGACCTCTCTCAGTCTTAACTACATTTAAACTAATGAGTAGGTGACCTCTCTCTGTCTTAACTACATTTAAACTAATGAGTAGGTAGACCTCTCTCTGTCTTAACTACATTTAAACTAATGAGTAGGTAGACCTCTCTCTGTCTTAACTACATTTAAACTAATGAGTGTAGGTAGACCTCTCTCAGTCTTAACTACATTAAACTAATGAGTAGGTAGACCTCTCTCTGTCTTAACTACATTTAAACTAATGAGTAGGTAGACCTCTCTCTGTCTTAACTACATTTAAACTAATGAGTGTAGGTAGACCTCTCTCAGTCTTAACTACATTTAACTAATGAGTAGGTAGACCTCTCTCTGTCTTAACTACATTTAAACTAATGAGTAGGTAGACCTCTCTCAGTCTTAACTACATTTAAACTAATGAGTAGGTAGACCTCTCTCTGTCTTAACTACATTTAAACTAATGAGTAGGTAGACCTCTCTCTGTCTTAACTACATTTAAACTAATGAGTGTAGGTAGACCTCTGTCAGTCTTAACTACATTTAAACTAATGAGTAGGTAGACCTCTCTCTGTCTTAACTACATTTAAACTAATGAGTAGGTAGACCTCTCTCTGTCTTAACTACATTTAAACTAATGAGTAGGTAGACCTCTCTCTGTCTTAACTACATTTAAACTAATGAGTGTAGGTAGACCTCTCTCTGTCTTAACTACATTTAAACTAATGAGTAGGTAGACCTCTCTCTGTCTTAACTACATTTAAACTAATGAGTAGGTAGACCTCTCTCAGTCTTAACTACATTTAAACTAATGAGTAGGTAGACCTCTCTCTGTCTTAACTACATTTAAACTAATGAGTAGGTAGACCTCTCTCTGTCTTAACTACATTTAAACTAATGAGTAGGTAGACCTCTCTCTGTCTTAACTACATTTAAACTAATGAGTGTAGGTAGACCTCTGTCAGTCTTAACTACATTTAAACTAATGAGTAGGTAGACCTCTCTCTGTCTTAACTACATTTAAACTAATGAGTAGGTAGACCTCTCTCTGTCTTAACTACATTTAAACTAATGAGTAGGTAGACCTCTCTCTGTCTTAACTACATTTAAACTAATGAGTGTAGGTAGACCTTCTCTCTGTCTTAACTACATTTAAACTAATGAGTAGGTAGACCTCTCTCTGTCTTAACTACATTTAAACTAATGAGTGTAGGTAGACCTCTCTGGTCTTAACTACATTTAAACTAATAGTAGGTAGACCTCTCTCAGTCTTAACTACATTTAAACTAATGAGTAGGTAGACCTCTCTCAGTCTTAACTACATTTAAACTAATGAGTAGGTAGACCTCTCTCTGTCTTAACTACATTTAAACTATGATGTAGGTAGACCTCTCTCAGTCTTAACTACATTTAAAACTAATGAGTAGGTAGCGTCTCTCTCTGTCTTAACTACATTTAAACTAATGAGTAGGTAGACCTCTCTCTGTCTTAACTACATTTAAACTAATGAGTAGGTAGACCTCTCTCTGTCTTAACTACATTTAAACTAATGACATGTAGGTAGACCTCTCTCTCAGTCTTAACTACATTTAAACTAATGAGTGTAGGTAGACCTCTCTCAGTCTTAACTATACTGAACAAAAATATAAACACAAGATGCAACAAGATTTTACTGAGTTACAGTTTACAGAAGGAAATCAGTCAATTTAAATAAATTCATTAGGCCCCAATCTGTGGATTTCCCATGACTGGGCAGGGGTGTAGCCATGGGTGGGCGTGGGAGGGCATAGGCAACTTGGGAGCCAGGTCCACCCACTGAGGAGCAAGGCCCAACCAATCAGAATGAGTTTTTCCCCACAAAAGGGGTTTAGTACAGACAGAACTACGCCTAAGCAACCCCCCCCAACACTGGGACCAACACTTTACATGTTGTGTTTATTTATTTGTACTGTTATGACCCCTCTTTGACCCCCACGAACACCATGGTGTTCTAGTTTTGCTCTACAACCTCCACAAGTGTCAAGAGACTCGTCTGAAGTCGGTACAGCCGATCTGTCAACTTCTCTCTGCAGCGTCCCAACTGTTTGGGCTACACACTAATATGACAGTGGAAAGGTGAGACTGTCATGAACATGTCAGTTGTTTTATAGGACATCCACAGGCCTCATAGGACTCGTCTGAAGGTCCCCCGGTACCAGTTGGAAATATATATACAGTACCAATCAAAGGTTTGGACACACTTACTCTTTCAAGAGTTTTTCTTAATTTTTACTATTTTCCACATTGTAGAATAATAGTGAAGACATCAAAACTATGAAATAACACATATGGAATCATGTAGTAACCAAAAAAGCGTTAAACAAATCTAAATATATTTTACATTTGAGCTTCTCAAAGTAGCCACCCTTTGCCTTGACAGCTTTGAACACTCTAGGCGTTCTCTCAACCAGCTTCATGAGGAATGCTTTTCCACAAGTCTTGAAGGAGTTCCTACACATGCTGAGCACTTGTTGGCTGCTTTTCCTTCACCAAAGGTTTTCTTATTTAAAAAAAACAAGACGTTTTACCCCTCTTTCTCCCCAATTTCATGGTACAGTCTTGTTTCATCGCTGCAACTCCCGTACGGACTCGGGAGAGGCGAAGGTCGAAAGCCGTACGTTCTCCGAAACACACCCAACCAAGCCGCACTGCTTCTTGACACAATGCCCACTTAACCCGGAAGCCAGTCGCACCAATGTGTCGGCGGAAACACCGTTTGTGGTGTCACATAATTCTGTTGAGCTTCAATTGGTGGACAGTTTGTTGGTTCGTTGTAGTGACAACCTGCCTTATGAGCTGTCAGGTTGTTGGTTCATTGTAGTGACAACCTGGCCATTATGAGCGGTCGTTGGTTGGTGTCGTTAGTAGTGGACAACCTGGCCTTATTGAGCTGTAGGTTGTTGGATTCATATTGTAGTGACAACCTGCCCTTTATGAGCTGTAGTTGTTGGTTCTTGTAGTGACAACTGCTTTATGAGGTCTGTCGGTTGGTTGGTTCGTTGTTAGTGACAACCTGCAGCTTGGTATTTATGAAAATATGAGCTGTCAGGTTGTTTGGTTCATTGTAGTGACAACCCTGCCTTATGAGCTGTAGGGTTGTTGTTGCGTTGTAGTGACAACCTGCCTTATGAGCCTGTCAGGTTGTTGGTCATTGTAGTGACAACCTGCCTTAATGAGCTGTCATGTGTGTTGTTGAAAGTATGTTCAGGTTGTATGTAGTGACAAACCTGCTTATGAGCTGTCAGGTTGTTGGTTCATTGTAGGTGACAACCGCCTTTTGAGCTGTCATGTTGATTGGTTCATTGTAGTTGAAACTAGCCTTATGAGCTGGTCAGTTGTTGGTCATTGTAGCTGACAACCTGCCTTTAGGGGAGCTGTCAGGTTGTTGGTTCGTTGTAGTGACAACCTGCCTTATGAGCTGTCAGGTTGTTGGTTCATTGTAGTGACAACCTGCCTTATGAGCTGTCGTCATGTGTGGTTGCATCCTCCCCATACACCATAATGTCCCCAGGTCAACATGTACAGCAGCTCCAGGGCAGAGAGCCAGGATGGTGGACATGATTGTCTGGAAGAAGCAGCTCAACCCGGGACAGGATAAGAGCAGCAGAACATCCCAATGCAGTGAGCCAGGAGAAGGTGATGTTTGAGTCAGGCAGACATATTGGACCATACAGCACTGAACAAGAGCACATTTGACTTGCTTTGTGTTGCTAGCTCCAACAGTGCAGTAGTATCTAATCAGCTATTGAACACCTACCAAAACGTACAGGTTACATTCATCATAAATATTCAGAGTTGATATTTCAAGCTATTGTATGTGTTTACAGGTCTATATTTCCTAAATACATGCAGATATCCGAATGCTGTTTGTTTATGTAGGGCAGACAACTGACTGCTTGTATTTCCACATTTTAGCAATATCAGAGCTTGCAATATTGGGTTACCTGAGCTCACCCCCCCAGACAGATATTATTCTGCAGTTTGAGTTAAGGAGGTATGTCACAATATCCATCAATTTAACCACTTCTGCAGTAAAACATATTTTTACACAACCATCCATTTCATAAATGGGAGACCTTAGAGTTATGGAAAAACATGGTTGTGTTTTGTTATTCCCCGGGTAGGGGTATCTAAAAAACTAAAGCCATTTTTGAGGATTAGCCACCAGCCAACCAGGAGGATTCCCAATTAACTCCAGACAGATTCCAGCCGGCTCTATTCCCTGGAATGTCTGCCTCCCAGGAGAGGAGAGGCAGGATCAGGGTATAACTATTCCGTCTGCTGGCATCTCATTCCTTCATCCAAGTAACGTTTAGCCCAGAACCAGTATTACTAAGTAGGGCTGGGAATTGCCAGGGAACCTCACGATACAGTCACCATACTTAGGTGCCGATACGTACTGTGATTCTTACCATTCCATACGGCAATGTTATTGTGATTTGATGTTCCAAACATGAATCACTATACTGTATGTCTGCTGCAGAAAGAGGACAGACAGCATGTGAAAACGAGTTCGGATCAGTCACGGAGATAAAAACACGTTGGCTTACTATTTAAAAAGAAGACGGAGAACAAGCTATAGGATGCCAGATATTTGTCTTAGATACAGCCGACTAGCGCTCCCTAATGCTACCTGGCGCTAGCTAACGCTACCTAACAACAACAAGCCCTATCCTCAGCCCAGTGTGAACAGCTTACAACAGACAGGCAGGTGGGTCATGAGGCCAGATACTCACACTGGATTGGACCTGCGTCCACGGTTCCCCTTCTTGCCGATGACAGGAGTGCCGAAGTGCTCAGGGTTGGTGAGAGGGAGACGATCTAGTGTCTGGAACAGAGACCGACAGCAAACAGCAGGTTAGAGCTGGAGGACAGGTTAGAAGAGATCGAGTTGTTCTGGAACAGAGACCGACCAAAACAGCAGGTTAGAGCTGGAGGACAGGTTAGAGACGATCTAGTGTCTGGAACAGAGACGACAGCAAACAGCAGGTTAGAGCTGGAGACAGGTTAGAGACGATCTGTGTCTGGAACAGAGACCGACAGCAAAACAGCAGGTTAGAGCTGGAGGACAGGTTAGAGACGATCTAGTGTCTAGAACAGAGACCACAGCAAACAGGCAGAGTTAAGAGACGACAGTGTCTGGAACAGAGACAACAGCAAACAGCATGGTTAGACGACTTAAGTGTCTGGAACAAACCAACAGCACAGCAGGTTAAGCGAGGACAGGCTTAGTAGACGATCTAGTGTCCTAGAACAGAGACCAACAGCAAACAGCAGGTTGAGAGTGGATGAGTTAGAGCTTGAGACAGGTTAGGTGACTGGTTAATTTATAATATAGACAGACAGCAGGTTAGGTGACTGTTAATTCATAAAATAGAAGACAGACAGGTTAGGCGACTGGTTCATTTATAGTATAGACAGACAGGTTAGGTGACTGGTTCATTTATAATAATAGACAGACAGACAGATAGGCGACTGGTTCATTTTATAGTAATAGACAGACATTTAGGTGACTGGTTCATTTATAATAATAGACAACAGGTTAGGTGACTGGTTCATTTATAATAATAGACAGACAGACAGACAGGTTAGGTGACTGGTTCATTAATAATAGACAGACAGACAGGTTAGGTGACTGGTTCATTTATAATAATAACAGACAGACAGGTTAGGTTAGGTGACTGGTTCATTTATAATAATAGACAGACAGACAGGTTAGGTGAATGGTTCATTTAATAATAAAGACGAAGACAGGTTGGTGACTGTTAATTATAATAATAGACAGACAGACAGGTTAGGTGACTGGTTCATTTATAATAAGAGAGACAGGTTAGGTGACTGGTTAATTTATAATAATAGACAGACAACAGGTTAGGTGACTGGTTCATTTATAATAATAGACAGACAGGTTAGGTGACTGTTATTCATAATATAATAGACAGACAGGTTAGGTGAGCTGGTTTATTAAGTAAGAGACAGACAGGTATGGGTGAATGGTTCATTCATAATAATGACAGACAGACAGGTTAGGTGACTGGTTAATTTATACATAATAGACAGACAGACAGGTTAGGTGACTGGTTCATTTATAAATAATAGACAGACAGGTTAAGTGACTGGTTAATTCATAATAATAGACAGACAGACAGGTTAGGTGACTGGTTCATTATAATAATAGACAGCAGACAGGTTAGGCGACTGGTTCATATTATAATAATAGACAGACAGACAGGTTAGGCGACTGGTTCATTCATAATAAAGACAGACAGACAAGAAGATTAAGGTGACTGGTTCATTCATAATAATAGACAGGACAGACAGGTAGGTGACTGGTTCATTCATATAATAGACAGACAGACAGATTAGGTACTGGTTCATTCATAATAATAGACAGACAGACAGGTTAGGTCGACTGGTTATTCATAATAATAGACAGACAGACAATTAGGTGATTGGTTCATTATAATAATAGACAGACAGACAGATAGGTGACTGGTTCATTTATAATAATAGACAGACAGACATTAGGTGACTGTTCATTTCTAATAATAGACAGACAGACAGGTTAGGTGACTGGTTCATTTATAATAATAGACGACAGACAGGTTGGTGACTGGTTCATTTAAATATAGAAATAGACAGACGGTTAGGTGACTGGTTCAATTAAAATAATAGACAGCACAGGTTAGGTCGGTTATTAGGTTGACTGGTTCTTTATAATAAGAAGACAGACAGACAGGTAGGTGACTGGTTCATTTATAATAATAGAAGCACAGACAGGTTAGGTGACTGTCAGTTATAATAATAGGCAGACAGACAGGTTAGGTGACTGGTTCATTTATAATAATAGACAGACAGGTTAGGTGACTGGTTCCCGAATGGCACCCTATTCCCTACATAGTGCACTACTTTTGACCAAGGCTTAGTGCACTATCCCCTTATAGGGTTCTGGTCAAATGTAGTGTACTAGAAGAGGGAATAGGGTGCCATTTGGGACGAAGGCTGTAGTTAAACTGTGGTAGAGAGAGTCCAACTGAGACTTGCCTCGCTCTCTGCAAAGTGACGTGCTCCTTTCAGGCAGAGAGAGGAACGCCTCAGTGTCTTCTCATCACCATCATCAAACACTGGGGGGAGAGCGATGAATTGAGGGAGAGAGGAGGGAGGGAGAGCGAAAGAGAGATGGAGGGAGAGCGATAAAGAGAGAGATGTAGGGAGAGCGATAAAGAGAGACGAAGGAAAGCGACAAAGAGAGAGATAAAGAGAGAGATGGAGGGAGAGAGATAAAGAGAGAGAGTATAGATGGAGGGAGAGCGATAAAGAGAGAGATGAGGGAGAGCGATAAAGAGAGACGAAGGAAAGCGACAAAGAGAGAGATAAAGAGAGAGATGGAGGGAGAGAGATAAAGAGAGAGAGAGTATAGATGGAGCGAGAGATATAAAGAGAGAAATGGAGGAGAGTGATAAAGTGAAAAAGTAGTTAGGCAGAATATAGGCCATGGCGTTTACATACAAAGTCTGTCACAAATGGCTCCCTATTTAGTGCATTACTTTTGACCAGGGCCCATAGGGAATAGGGTGCCATAGTGGATGTAGACAAGCACACCCACTACCTCTCATTCAGGGCAATATAGCAAACACACTGTTCTGTCTCCCTGACTAAATCCCTCATATGTTCTAATACAGACTGCCTGGTGTGTTTAGGACTGGCTGAGAACTGATTGGCTGCTCTCAGTAGGGGATGTGCACAGTTATTACAATATTCCAACAGACGTTAGTACTTGTGAGTATTCATTTTTGCAGAGGGAAAAATTGTAAGTCCTATTTTGACACTGAAAAGGCTTTTTCTAAATTAAATTGAAATATCTATGTGACATTGTTAGATACAAGGATATACCATGACATTTTAAAGTATTAATTTAATAAAACAAACGTTTCAACTTCGTTGCAAATTAATTACTTAAAAATCATACAATGTGATTTTCTGGATTTTTGTTTTAGATTCCGTCTCTCACAGTTGAAGTGTACCTATGATAAAAAAGTACAGACCTCTACATGCTTTGTAAGTAGGAAAACCTGCAACATCGGCAGTGTTTCAAATACTTGTTCTCCCCACTGTAGTTATATCTTTAAATACAGCCACTGTTATGTAGGATGATAAAGAACATTGCGGCTGTTACAATATAGCTACTGTAGCCAAGTAGCGTCTCTCTCCCTCCGTGCTCCCATCTCACCGGCACCTAGGCATGATGCAGAAATAGAGCACCAGCCTCCCTCAGCACTGCTCACGTTAACAATGTAGTTTTAAAAAAAACACAGGAATAACCGATATATGACAAATTCATGTTACTGAAATTATTCCGAACTCCCATCCCTACTCTTCAGTGTGTGTGTGTGTGTGTGCGTGTGTGTGTGTGTGTGTGTGTGTGTGTGTGTGTGTGTGTGTGTGTGTGTGTGTGTGTGTGTGTGTGTGTGTTCTCTGCACCACCCAATGAGTTCCACCTCACAGCTTCATTACAACTCTAGAAAATAGGACAGACACTATAGAGGTGGAGTAGTAGTAGTAGTAGTAGTAGTAGTAGTAGTAGTACACCAGTCGATATCACCAGAGTACTTTGTTCAGGACAAAGACAACTATTCTGTACTCACCAACAGTGTATAAAGCGTGTTACTCACCAACAGTGTATAAAGCATGTTACTCACCAACAGTGTATAAAGCGTGTTACTCACCAACAGTGTATAAAGCGTGTTACTCACCAACAGTGTATATACTGCAGTCTGTCAGCTTGTTGATGGAGGCTTCCTGGTACACTCCATCAGGGTTCTTCACCTCTACTACAGCACCAACCTGACAGACCAGACATACTGCTGTTAACATTCAATACTGGCTGACTGACTGCCTGGGATGGCTGACTGAATAGCTGACTGACTGGCTGGCTGCCCTGACGTCTAGATATAGTGGTGTCATGACTGTCCACGAGAATCTAAATCAGTTAGATCAGGTTTGCAATGAATAACTTTAATCAGACCCCCCACTCACCCTAGAGAGGGGGAAAGGAAAGCACTGGTGGGGATTAACAACTCACGCCCTGTTGTAAATCAAGGGGAGAAGATGCAGGTCTCCCTCTCCAACATTCACCAAATGAATGTTCTTTGTTTCAACAGACTATCCCCGCTGAAACTCTAAAGTGAATACTGGAAAAATATTTCTAACATCGAACGTGGGGAATGATCAAAGGCGATCTATAGAACATTAATGTCATTTTGTTTATTATTTTGTGATGTCATTAAAAATGTTATAAAGGAAATACTGTAACTTGGAAAGTATACCTACTACATGTACGAAGTTTCCATACTATGCGTTGTGCATGTAATATGAACAATGATTAAAGTATTTTTGTTAAGAGAGGGATGGGATTTGAAGCTATGAGAGAGACTTTGCAGAGTGAGTAATTGGCGCCCGGAGTGAGGTCAGGGAGCGTGTCAGCTTGCCGGAACCGCCCCTTATGAGCAAACTGTATAAATGATGGGCTAAGAGAAAAACACATCAGACCAGAAAGATGTGAAGCTGCAGCTGCACGTTTAAAGTTGTTTGAACTTTGAATCTCAACACGAGGTGGAGACGATAAACTCCCCTCCTGAATGATCACTGGTACGGCTGATTAGCTGTCCTAAGTAAAGTATCTTCGAAAGCTAATTTAAGTAGGACCATTATACTACTCTGCTCAAACCGTCGTATCACGCTACTCTCATCACCCCACTGGGAACCATCAACACAGCTGACTAGCCTATCTTCAAAGAAGCATCTTCAAGCGTGAATGGAACTCTGTAGTTCTGTTCAGGACTACACGACAAGTCACCGGATACCGGACAACTACAGAGAAGGACAACAGTGGAAGACTTGTGGGAACCATTTCGGACAATCAGAGCCTTACAAGTGTGCCGCGAAAAAGGCCCAACTCCCTTTCTAAGGCTGCTCTGTTCACCGAGAGACCCCGACATTTCACGTAAATACATTCATGATTTCTTACTCAAACCGAGCGGCGGTTCGTGTGCAAAGTATATGGTTACTGTTGGTGAGAGTAGTTTCTGAATGTACCAATGTTAAGAGTCTCGCTCTCTCTCTCCCTCTCCACTTTAACAAGCAGCCATGTTGTTGTCATTCCGCTAGGGACCTGTTTTCAGCATATTTAGGATCTAGTCAATAATCGATGCAAATTTTATCATGTGTTCCCATTTAATTAGCTCGTAAATAAATAATTAAATCAATTTGTGTAGTGAATCATAAGTATGGCGCTGGTTTTTGCAGATGCAAGGTTACGACTGTTCAGAATGATGATGTGATATGAGGTTTTGATTAATAAGTTGACTGTTTATAGATGTGATAGGTAAAGACCTTTTAGAGTTAAATTTGGCAGATGGTAACTCTTTAAAGAACCTCTCTCGTGGTGCCCCAGAACCTAATGAGTTAACTGTTACTGTAACGGTTCTCCTCTTCCTCTTCATCCGAAGAGGAGGAGCATGGATTGAACCAAGACGCAGCGTGATACTTAGACATGATATTTATTTAGACACGACAAAACAACGAAGACAAAAAACGAACTATACTTGAATTAACTAACAAAATAACAAAACGAMTGTAGACARACCTGGACGTAAGAACTTACATGTAACACGAAGAACGCACGAACAGGGAAATGACTACATAAAAACCGAACGAACAAAATGAACAAACAAACCGAAACAGTCCCGTATGGTGCAACATAGACAGACACAGGAGACAACCACCCACAAACAAACAATGTGACAACACCTACCTTAATATGATTCTCAATCAGAGGAGATGAAAACCACCTGCCTCTAATTGAGAACCATATTAGGTACCCATTAACCAACATAGAAACAGAAAACATAGACTGCCCACCCAAACTCACGTCCTGACCAACTAACACATACAAAAACGAACAGAAAACAGGTCAGGAACGTGACAGTTACACGATTAATTTAAATCGGGTAACAATTAAACATAGTTAGTGGATTAGATAAATAACAGTCTTCAGATTAATGTTAAAGTAAAGTCACGACAGGTTTGGATCAGTTCATATGGACTTGAAAAGAGACATTTATAAAAGAGATGAGATCACAGTTAAAGAGCTGTCTTACCTTCAGAGGGCCTTGGATGCTGTCATCATGGACCTCCACTGTGGCCAGGTCTGGTTTAAAGGTCACCTGAAGAGGGGAAAGGAGGTTAAACGATTACTCCACATCACACGGCCTGGGAGCGACAACCTGTCAAAATATTAGCTACACATGTCATGTACAGTCAGTAGTGCAGTCAGATCATCATATCAAATGGTAGTAATCTTGCATTTGTGTGACAGGCTAGGTCCCACATAGCATCAAGTTGACACAAACACACACATTCTTCCCTTTGCTCATACACAGGATAACAGGATGGATGGTGTCTTGATAACTTTGACCCAACATTCTGTCCTCTTCCGGACTCCTAGCGACTAGCCTACATTGTTGCTACAACACTGGGACAAACCAACAGGTTCTTATCACGGGGTTGCCAGTCAGTCAGATGGGGGAGATAACTGAAAGATATACTGGGCCTGCGTCCCAAATTGACATTGTACTAATTTAGCAGACGCTCTAATCCAGAGCGATAGTTGTGGAAATGTACCCACGATGTTGTTCACTTTAAAGGGAACCTTTACCGCTAGACATTATTTGTTGTGTTTTCCCCGTCTCCCTACATAATGATGACTGATTAGAGGCGCTTTAGACATAATTATGAGCGAGAGGAGGCATTTTAGACATAATTATGAGTGAGGGGAGGCGTTTAAGACATAATTATGAGTGAGGGCGTTTTAGACATAATTATGAGTGAGGGCGTTTTAGACATAATTATGAGTGAGGGCGTTTTAGATATAATTATGAGTAAGGGCGTTTTAGACATAATTATGCACAGTTAAGAGCGTTGAGCCAGTAACCAAAAGTTAGCTGGTTCGAATCGCCAAACCGACTAGGTGAAAAACATCTGTCTTTGTGCTCTTGAGCAAGGCACTTAACCCTAATTGCTCCTGTAAGTAGTTCTGGATAAGAGCATCTGTTAAATTATGTAAATGATATTGTGTGATGTTAACAGAGGTCTATTTTCTGGGTGACGTGAACATTGAGTGGTTATGCAATTACCGTAAAACCTCAATTAAAAGCCCAGGTTTTTATTTGCTTAAATCACGGAACACAACAGGCGCATATTAGAGACAGGCTTATACTTGAGCCATGCATCTATTTCCTTAATGCACACAGATTTGCTCATTTGCATAGTTAATTGTTTCATTCCAGCATTCACTTCCAGTATTTTAATACATTTCTTAATTTATTGCACTAATGTGTCATCATTTACACACAGTCATGTTTATTTTGTCTTAGTATGCCTCTATTTAAAAAAATATATATATAATAATTCCTTGACAGAATAATTATTCTTCTCTGACTGGGCATTTTCAGCAGTTCATTCTTTAGCCACTAGAGGGTGAACTGCCGATTTCTTTGGGTCTGTACTCCCGTTAGATAGCGGTATTCAGCTGTTAGCAGCCACTGGCTAGCTATGTCTAACTGGTGATAAAAATGGACAATTTATCATTTTTATATCAAGTAAAATGTAACAAATTAAACAAACCTCGTAAACAACTCATGCTAATTCATGGTAATAACATAAACAATACATTTAGACCAGGCGTTTATTTGAAACAGCCGTTTGTTTGCTGAAATGTCGGCCGTTGCCCGGCAAGTAAAAGGGACTAGCAGTTTAATTTAAGTTTTACTGTACAGTTGTGGCCAAAAGTTTTGAGAATGACACAAATATTAATTTTCAAAATCTGCTGCCTTAGTTTGTATGATGGCAATTTGCATATAATCCTGAATGTTATGAAGAGTGATCAGATTAATTGCAAAGTCCCTCTTTGCTATGCAAATTAACTAAAACCCCAAAAACATTTTCACTGCATTTCAGCCCTGCCACAAAAGGACCAGCTGACATCATGTCAGTGATTCTCTCGTTAACACAGGTGTGAGTGTTGACGAGGACAAGGCTGGAGATCACTCTGTCATGCTGATTGAGTTTGAATAACAGACTGGAAGCTTCAAAAGGAGGGTGGTGGAAACCCCTTGGTTTGTGCTGTGGTGGAGACCTTTGTGGGCTATACTCGGCCTTGTCTCAGGATTGTAAGTTGGTGGTTGAGGATTTCCCTCTCGTGGTGCGGGGGCTGTGCTTTGGTAAAGTGGGTGGGGTTATATCCTTCCTATTTGGCCCTGTCCGGGGGTTTCTTCGGATGGGGCCACAGTGTCTCCTGACCGCTCCTGTCTCAGCCTCCAGTATTTATGCTGCAGTAGTTTGTGTCGGGAGGCTAGGGTCAGTTGGTTACCTGGAGTACTTCTCCTGTCTTATCCAGTGTCCTGTGTGAATTTAAGTATGCTCTCTCTAATTCTCTCGTTCTCTCTTTCTCTCTGAGAACCTGAGCCCTAGGACCATACGTCAGAAACTACCGGGCATGATGACACCTTGCTGTCCCCAGTCCGCCTGGCCTTGCTGCTATTCCAGTTTCAACTGTTCTGCCTGTGGTTACGGAACCCCTACCTGTCCCAGACCTGCTGTTTTCAACTCTTAATGATCGGCTATGAAAAGCCAACTGAGATTTATTCCTGATTATTATTTGACCATGCTTGTCATTTATGAACATTTTGAAAATCTTGGCTCTCTCTAATTTTCTCCTTCTCTCTTTCTTTCTCTCGGAGGACCTGGGCCCTAGGACCATGCGTCGGGACTGCCGCCCGTGGTGACTCCTTGCTGTCCCCAGTCCGCCTGGCCTTGCTGCTATTCCAGTTTCAGCTGTTCTGCCTGCGGTTATGGAACCGCCACCTGTCCCAGACCTGTTGTTTTTCAACTCTTGATGATCGGCTATGAAAAGCCAACTGAAAATTATTCATGATTATTATTTGACCATGCTTGTCACTTATGAACATTTTTGAACATCTTGGCATAGTTCTGTTATAATCTCCACCCGGCACAGCCAGAAGAGGACTGGCCACCCCTCATAGCCTGGTTCCTCTCTAGGTTTCTTCCTAGGTTTTGGCCTTTCTAGGGAGTTTTTCCTAGCCACCGTGCTTCTACACCTGCATTACTAGCTGTTTGGGGTTTTAGGCTGGGTGTCTGTACAGCACTTCGAGATATTAGCTGATGTACGAAGGGCTATATAAAATAAAATTGATTGATTGAAATTGAAATTGATTGATGGTGCTTGGAATCATTGTTCTTCCTCTGTCAACCATGCTTACCTGCAAGGAAACACGTGCCGTCATCGTTGCTTTGCACAAAAAGGGCTTCACAGGCAAGGATATTGCTGCCAGTAAGATTGCACCTAAATCAACCATTTATCGGATCATCAAGAACTTCAAGGAGAGCGGTTCAAATGTTGTGAAGAAGGCTTCAGAGCGCCCAAGAAAGTCCAGAAAGAACCAGGACCGTCTCCAAACGTTGATTCAGCTGTGGGATCGGGGCACCACCAGTACACAGCTTGCTCAGGAATGGCAGCAGGCAGGTGTGAGTGCATCTGCACGCACAGTGAGGCGAAGACTTTTGGAGGAGGGCCTGGTGTCAAGAAGGGCAGCAAAGAAGCCACTTCTCTCCAGGAAAAACATCAGGGACAGACTGATATTCTGCAAAAAAAAGGTACAGGGATTGGACTGCTGAGGACTGGGGTAAAGTCATTTTCTCTGATGAATCCCCTATCCGATTGTTTGGGGCATCCGGAAAAAAACTTGTCCGGAGAAGACAAGGTGAGCGCTACCATCAGTCCTGTGTCATGCCAACAGTAAAGCATCCTGAGACCATTCATGTGTGGGGTTGCTTCTCAGCCAAGGGAGTGGGCTCACAACTGTCTCAAAACTTTTGGCCACAACTGTACACTCTGTCTTACCTCCCTACTCTTCTACATACAACACTGTACACAGATCTTTCTATTGTGTTATTGACTGTACGTTTGTTTAGGTGAAACTCTGTTGTTTTTGTCACACTGCTTTGCTTTATCTTGGCCAGGTCGCAGTCGTAAATGAGAACTTGTTCTCAACTGGCCTACCTGGTTAAATAAAGGTGAAAAAAAACAACAAAAAAACAGGGAAGCTTCAAACTGTAACTAATGCCTGTAAAATGACCTAGGTTATCACTCAACCAACTAGAGCGTTAACCAATCACTTGTATTGATCACATCTTCACGCTGCAGAGCTTTGCTCCAAAGTAATATCAGTTCCCATTGGCTCTAGTGACCATAAAATTGTGGCAATAACGAGGAAAGCCAAAGTGACAAAAGTTGGGCCTAGTAACATATAAAATCTTTACTCAGGACTCTAGTTGAAGATGTAAAAAATGTATGTTGATCTTATGTGTGAATCCAGATGGAGCATTGGAAGTATTTGTAAAAGTATTCATGCCAGTTGTTAAATGTTAGAGCCCCCTGGATTGATAATGAATTGGTTCATAGAAAATGATGCACAAGAGCAAACAAGTCAGGCTGCTCAGTTGATTGGTTGCAATACCATACATTGAGAAATGTTCCCCGTGATTTGCGTGAAGAGGCGGCGAAAAAGGGGACGGAGGGCAGGCTGCCTTCTGAGAATTCGTAGGCGATTGAATAAACCCCCACTTCCTTCCATTCTGCTAGCAAACGTGCAAACTTTGGAGAATAAAATAGATGACCTACGCGGAAGATTAAACTACCAACAGGACATTCAAAACTGTAATATCTTATGCTTCACGGAGTCGTGGCTGAACGACGACACTATCAACATACAGCTGGCTGGTTACATGATGTACCGGCAGGATAGAACAGCAGCGTCTGGTAAGACAAGGGGCGGCGGACTATGTATTTTTGTAAACAACAGCTTGTGCACGATATCTAAGCAAGTCTCAAGCTATTGCTCGCCTGAGGTAGAGTATCTCATGGTAAGCTGTAGACCACACTATCTGTATTTTTCGTAGCTGTTTTACATATCACCACAGACTGAGGCTGGCACTAAGACAGCATTGAATGAGCTGCATTCCGCCATAAGCAAATAAGAAAGCGCTCCTAGCAGCCAAGGACTTTAATGCAGGGAAACTTACATCTGTTTTACCAAATTTCTTTCAGCATGTTACATGTGCAACCAGAGGGAAAAAACTCTGGACCACCTTTACTCCACACACAGAAATGCATACAAAGCACTCCCCCGCCCTCCATTTGGCAAATCTGAACATAATTCTATCCTCCTGATTCATGCTTACAAGCAAAAATTAAAGCAGGAAGCACCAGTGATTAGATCAATAAAAAAATTGTCAGATGAAGCAGATGCTAAACTACAGGACTGTTTTGCTAGCACAGACTGGAATATGTTCCGGGATTCCTCCGATGGCATTGAGGAGTACACCACATCAGTCATTGGCTTCATCAATAAGTGCATCGATTACGTCGTCCCCACAGTGACTTTACGTACATACCCCAAACCAGAAGCCATGAATTACAGGCAACATCCGCACTGAGCTAAACGATATAACTGCCACTTTCAAGGAGCAGGACTCTAACCTGGAAGCTTATAAGAAATCCTGCTATGACCTCCGACGAACCATCAAACAGGCAAAGTGTCAATACAGGACTAAGATCGAATCGTACTACACCGGTTCTGACACTCGTCAGATGTGGCAGGGCTTGCAAATCAGTACAGACTACAAAGGGAAGTACAGCTGAGAGCTGTAGAGGTTGAGCTAGATGGGAGGAGCCTGGAGAGGTTGAGCTAGCAGGGAGGAGCCTGGAGAGGTTGAGCTAGCAGGGAGGAGCCTGGAGAGGTTGAGCTAGATGGGAGGAGCCGTTGAGCAGAATGGGAGGAGCCTGGAGAGGTGAGCTAGCAGGGAGGAGCCTGGAGAGGTTGAGCTAGAGGGAGGAGCCTGGAGAGGTAGCTAGCAGGGAGGAGCCTGGAGAGGTTGAGCTAGATGGAGAGGAGCCTGGAGAGGTTGAGCTAGATGGGAGAGAGCCCTGGAGAGGTTGAGCTAGATGGGAGGAGCCTGGAGAGGTTGAGCTAGATGGGAGGAGCCTGGAGGGTTGAGCTAGATGGGAGGAGCCTGGAGGTTGAGCTAGATGGGAGGAGCCTGAGGAGGTTGAGCTAGCAGGGAGAGCCTGGAGAGGTTGAGCTAGATGGGAGGAGCCTTGAGGGGTGAGCTAGATGGGGGGAGCGTGGAGAGGTTGAGCTAGCAGGGAAGAGCCTGGAGAGGTTGAGCTAGAGGGAGGAGCCTGGAGAGGTTGAGCTAGATGGGAGGAGCCTGGAAGAGTTGAGCTAGATGGGAGGAGCCTGGAGAGTTTGAGCTAGATGGGAGGAGCCTGGAGAGGTTGAGCTAGATGGGAGGAGCCTGGAGGGGTTGAGCTAGAATGGGAGGAGCCTGGAGTGGTTGAGCTAGATGGGAGGAGCCTGGAGAGGTGAGCTAGATGAGGAGCCTGGAGGGTTTAGCTAGATGGGAGGAGCCTGGAGGGTTGAGCTAGATGGGAGGCAGCCTGGAGGGGAGGGGTTGAGCTAGATGGGAGGAGCCTGGAGGGGTTGAGCTAGATGGGAGGAGCCTGGAGGGGTTGAGCTAAATGGGAGGAGCCTGGAGGGGTTGACCTAAATGGGAGGAGCCTGGAGGGGTTGACTTAGATGGGAGGAGCCTGGAGGGGGTTGAGCTAGATGGGAGGAGCCTGGAGGGGGTTGAGCTAGATGGGAGGAGCCTGGAGGGGGTTGACCTAGATGGGAGCACCGTGGAGGCAACAGAAGGTGAAACCAGGCTACACAAAAGGTATTTTTCATTAACTATTCTCAGACATTATCACCCTTTATGTCTGCCAATGTTGTACAGATCGTATTCAGTGAATGTTCTTCTTTTTTTTTTGTTCCATCACTTCACTTTAGCCTGATGTATAAGAGCATCTCTAATGAGACCATAGAAGTAAATGAATAGGAGGTCAATGACCTAATGAATAGTGTGTAAGTGTAAGATTGTTCTTAGTATTTGTGATGTGCTAGTAGTGTACTTTGGTTTTGTATTTATCATTATATTATTATTCTGTCTTATTTTGTGATAGCATCGATTGGGATGATGCAACTGGAGCTGACGAGACCTGGAGTCCCTCAAAGAAATCACAGGTGAATGAAGATACTGATGAAGAGGAAGAATATTCTGGGGACAGCAGCTCGGACGAAGAATACATTCCTTCACTTTGTGTGCGTCATGTTTATCATTATATGTCTTTAGCCATGTATACATTTTTTAAATGTGCTTCTTTTGCATCTATACCATTTTTTTAATTTTCTGTGTTAAAACAGAATGGGTGGATCACTCCATCCACAGCTGCGCATTGATAGAGTACCGGTCATCAGTGTGGAAGAGACAGAGCATGACTCCATCCTTTTAGAAGACTCTTCTGCCTCCACTGACTCCAGGTCATCTATAAGTCTCTGCTAGGTAAAGCTCCGCCTTATCTCAGCTCACTGGTCACCATAACAACACCCACCCGTAGCACACGCTCCAGCAGGTATATCTCACTGGTCATCCCCGAAGCCAACACCTCCTTTGGCTGCCTTTCCTTCCAGTTCTCTGCTGCCGATGACTGGAACGAATTGCAAAAATCGCTGAAGCTGGAGTCTTACATTTCCCTCACTAACTTTAAACATCAGCTATCTGAGCAGCTAACCGGTTGCTGCAGCTGTACATAGTCCATCTGTAAATAGCCCATCCAATCTACCTACCTCATCCCCATATTGTTTTTATTTTTATTGTTTTGTATCCCAGTATCTCTACTTGCACATCCTCATCTGCTCATCTATCACTCCAGTGTTAATCTGCTAAATTGTAATTACTTCACAACTATGGCCTATTTATTGCCTTACCTCCGTACTTCATTTGCAAACACTGTATACAGATATTTCTATTGTGTTATTGACTGTACTTTTGTTTATCCCATGTGTAACTCTGTTGTTTGTGTCACACTGCTTTGCTTCATCTTGGCCAGGTCGCAGTTGTAAATGAGAACTTGTTCTCAACTGGCCTACCTGGTTAAATAAAGGTGAAAAAGTGAAGAAAACAAATGTAAAATAAACATCATGATGATTTGCGAAGATGACATCATTGGCAAGCATCCATCTCTTATGAAGACAGTTTAATACATCTGACAAACGTTGTGCTGCCTGTTGGTCAGTGCCACAACCGGGGAACAAGTGGAGATTGCCCTTCCACCCTTTGAGGTCCACATCAGTTTGAGAGGTACAGCAAGCATCATCTCTAGACCCACTGGTTGATGCTTATTTATTAAGCCCTCTTAGGCTTCACTCCCCCCTGTCTGAGATACCTACTGCAGCCCTCATCCTCCACGTACAACACCCCTTCTGCCAGTCACATTCTATTAAAAGGTCCCCAAAGCACACACGTCCTCTTTTCAGTTCGCTGCAGCCAGCCAGCAAGCTCATGTCTGTGCTTCTACACCTGCATCGCTTGCTGTTTGTGGTTTTAGGCTGGGTTTCTGTACAGCACTTTGAGACATCAGCTGATGTAAGAAGGGCTATATAAATAAATTTGATATGATTTTGAACGAGCTGCAACAAACACTCAAACTTGACAGTTTGATCTCAATCTCTTCATTCAAAGACTCAATCATGGACACTCTTATTGACACTTGTGGCTGCTTTGTGTGATGTATTGTTGTCTCTACCTTATTGCCCTTTGTGCTGTTGTCTGTGCCCAATAATGTGTGTACCATGTTTTGTGTTGCTATCATGTTGTTATGTTGTGTTTCTACCATGTTGTGTTGCTACCATGCTGTGTTGTCATGTTGTGTTGCTACCATGCTGTGTTGTCATGTTGTGTTGCTACCATGCTGTGCTGTTGTCTTAGGTCTCTCTTTATGTAGTGTTGTCTCTCTTGTTTATTTATTTTACCGTTATTTTACCAGGTAAGTTGACTGAGAACACGTTCTCATTTGCAGCAACGACCTGGGGAATAGTTACAGGGGAGAGGAGGGGGATGAATGAGCCAATTATAAACTGGGGATTATTAGGTGACCATGATGGTTAAGGGCCAGATTGGGAATTTAGCCAGGACACCGGGGTTAACACCCCTACTCTTACGATAAGTGCCATGGGATCTTTAATGACCTCAGAGAGTCAGGACACCCGTTTAACGTCCCATCCGAAAGACGGCACCCTACACAGGGCAGTGTCCCCAATCACTGCCCTGGGGCATTGGGATATTTTTCAGACCAGAGGAAAGAGTGCCTCCTACTGGCCCTCCAACACCACTTCCAGCAGCATCTGGTCTCCCATCCAGGGACTGACCAGGACCGACCCTGCTTAGCTTCAGAAGCAAGCCAACAGTGGTATGCAGGGTGGTATGCTGCTGACTTGTTGTGATCCCAGGCCCCTGTAGGAGGCCTTTTGGTAGGCTGTCATTGTAAATAAGAATGTGTTATTAACTGACTTGCCTAGTTAAATAAAATACATAAAAATACAATTGAATGGGTGAGTTAATCCAATCCTAACATGGGTTTGTTGTACTTCTCTACATGCATCCAATGAAGGATGTCACACATGTATCTTTGCTATTTAGACATTGGTTGGCATCCACACAAGTAAGGATGCTTGTGCAAATGTATTAGTGCAACAAAAACATCTGTAACTTGGTAGTCGTATATATTTATATACAACTCGCTGATTACCACTTTAATTATGTCATGAAGTTAATCTGTCCAGGGGTAGTTATTGCTTTTATATCCCAGTTGAAAACTCCCCTGGAATATTGATATCATAACCTAATCCCTTCACGCATCCGTCTTATTTCACTGGGCATCTCATGGTCTCCTTGAATAGCAAGGCTTGGAGTAAGTTCTCATTTACTTGACACCAATGACTTGTGCCAGGTCTATGTAACTGTTGAGGGTGACATTTTAACCATACAATTAAGTCAATAGTAACCGATTTTAGACAACTTTGTCTAAAATGTATATCCAGAAAAAAAAGTTAAATTATTATTTATTATAAACTGGGTGGTTCGAGCCCTGAATGCTGATTGGCTGACAGCCATGGTGTAGATAAGCAATAAGGCCCGAGGAGGTGTGGTATATGGTCAATATACCACGGCTTAGGAGTGCATGGAGAGAGACAAAGTCCACAGCCTCTCTCTTCCCAGCCCTCCAGAGACATGTCTGTTAATGTAAAGATTCTTGACACCTCTGACAAGCTCATGTCTGAACTCTGTTTTGATTCCAGGTTTGAACATGACATAAGATGGGTTTGAACATGACATAAGATGAGTTTGATGTCTTTGGGACTCAGTCAAGGCCTAAGAACAACTACATGATGGAAACAATCAGCATTTCTTTAGAAGTGTCTGACGGTGAGATTCTGAGTGTCTGACATCTAGTTCAGAATGGATCCTCAGGAACAGATAGGTTTGTTTACAGCCCATATCAATCTGCAGTGAGAGGAATATCAGTGACCTTGGTCTGGTGCTGCTTGTTTTCCCCAGCTACTTTAGCACTAGGACTGCGTCCCAAATGACACCCTATATAGTGCACTACTTTTGACCAAGACCTATAAAAGTCAAAGGTAGTGCACTATTTAGGGAATAGGGCACCATTTGGGATGCACAGATAACAGTTATGGCAGAAAAAACATGAACTGTGTAGATATCTTTTGGGGATTTTGACAATCCTTCTTTAGTCTACGACCCAGGATGTCGAGATGAGGGCCCTTTTATCTTGACTGAGACCCAGAGGTCATGATGTGAGGCCCTGTACTCTACTGAACCCAGAGGTCAGATGAGGGCCCTTTAGTCTACTGGACCCAGGCGAGTTCAGATTCGAGCCCTTTTATCTAGCGACTCCTAGAGTCAGATGGAGGCCCTTATCTGATGCGTGAGCGCGAGTGAGTCGAGAGTGTGGGAGGTCCCTTTAGGTTGCTACTGACTCCAGGAAGTCAGATGTAGGCCCTTTACGACTGCACCCAAGAAGTCAGATGAGGCCCCTTTAAATCTGTAGCGTGAGCCAGCAGTGCTAGATTGAGGCCCTTTATCTATGACCCAGAGTCAGATGAGCGCTTTATCTACTGACCCAGAGTCAGATGAGGCCCTTTACTACGACCCAGAGTCAGATGAGGCCCTTTTCTACTGACCCAGAGTCAGATGAGCCCTTTATCTACTGACCCAGAGTCAGATGAGGGCCTTTATCTACTGACCCAGAGTCAGATGAGGCCCTTTATCTACTGACCCAGAGTCAGATGAGGCCCTTTATCTACTGACCCAGAGTCAGATGAGGCCCTTTATCTTACTGACCCAGAGTCAGATGAGGCCCTTTATCTACTGACCCAGAGTCAGATGAGGCCTTTATCTACTGACCCAGAGTCAGTGAGGCCCTTTATCTACTGTCCAGAGTCAGTGAGCCCTTTATCTACTGACCCAGAGTCAAGCTGAGGCCCTTTATCTACTGACCCAGAGTCAGAATGAACTCCTGGATACCATTTGTATGTCTCTGTGTGCAGTTTGAAGAGAGCTACTAACTAGCGCTATCACAATTACTATCATTCACAACAATTAATGGAAGTCTATCTGCAGAAACCCATAGACTTCCATTAGGTTGTGCTAACGATAATTAGCATTGGCTTGCCATCAACTACCTCTAACTTCCTTCATACTGGACACAGACATAAAAAAGTATTCCACGATTTTCATCTGACTCTGGGGAAGTTTACAGAGACCAGTTTACAGAGGGGTATAGAGTGCAGCGATGTGTCTCTAAGGAGCATTGTGGAAAATCTGCTGGCGAATGGTAAAGAACATCTAGCGCGCTCGAGAGCACCATTACCTGCCGATCTATAAATTATGTCTCCGTAATCTAGCATGGTAGGATGGTCATCTGAATCAGGGTTAGTTTGGCAGCTGGGTGAAAGAGGAGCGATTAAGATAGAGGAAACCAAGATTTAAACTTTAGCCTGCAGCTTTGTTATGTCCTGAGAGAAGGACAGTGTACAGTCCAGCCATACTCCCAGTACTTGTATGAGGTGACTACTTTAACCTCTAAACCCTCAGAGGTAGTAATCACACCTGTGGGGAGAGGGCATTCTTCTTACCAAACCACATGACCTTTGTTTTGAGGTGTTCAGAACAAGGTTAAGGGTAGAGAAAGCTTGTTGGACACTAAGAAAGCTTTGGTGTAGAGCATTTAACACAAAATAGCAGCACAACATTGTTTAGATTCAAGGGCAATGGTGACATCATTGAGACCTATAAGAGCAGTGACACATCCATAACCTGAGTGGAAACCAGATTACTACCTGAGATAATGCTATATACGTATATACCACTGACTGCTTCTGAGAAGGTTTCCAACACTTTAGATAAACAGGGCAAGATAGAAATAGGCCTATAACAGTTAGGATCAGCTTAGTTCCCCTTTAAATAAAAGGAGGCACCGTGCTGCCTTCCAAGCAATGGGAACCTCCCCAGAGAGGAGAGACAGGTTAGAAAGGTCAGAGACAGGCTTGGTGATGATATGGCAGCAACCTTAAAGAAAGAAAGGGGTTAACCATCTGACCCAGATGTTTAGGTCGGTCAAGTTTAAAGTCCTGTGTTTTACATACAACAGGTTTTTAAAGAACCAAATAATTTGTCTGTTTAGTGTTTTTATTTTCCATGTAATGTACAGAGCAGGTAGTAAATTCATGAGAAGCTGAATATTCAGGATGATCACACGCAGCCTTATCTAATTGGTTAATCTTTGTAGAATACAGTCTCCAGACATTCCTCTGTTACTGTGCTGCTGCTAACTCTGTTGAAATAACAAACCCACACAAACAGAGCATCTTCTATAATGTTAGAAATCACTTTTTAAAAGCCTGACACTGTTCCAGAACTAAAAAGGATGAATACTCCAGACAATTTACACTTACTGTGCTACTGCTCACTCCTGAAATAGCACCTCAAACACATCATGTTGTACAGTGATGTATCAATGTTGAAATGTATTGTTTTAAAGTAGGGATCGTGTGGCGTCGGTAATGTGGGATCCCCAGTAAGAACTAGCTGTCTCCATTGGTGTGGGCTAATGGGGATCCTCAGTGTAGACTAGCTGTCTCATGGCGCGGTTAATGGGGATCCCCAGTAAGACTAGCTGTCTCCATTGGAGTCGGTGTCATGGGATCCCCAGTAAGACTAGCTGTCTCCATTGGCGTCGTTAATGGGATCCCAGAAGACTAGCTGTCTCCATTGGCGCGGTAATGGAATGCCCAGTAAGACTAGCTGTCTCCATTGGCGTGCGGCTATGGGGATCCCAGTAAGACTAGCTGTCTCCATTGGCGTCGGGTAATGGGGATCCCCAGTAAGACTAGCTGTCTCCATTGGCGCGGTTAATGGGGATCCCCAGTAAGACTAGCTGTCTCCATTGGCGTCGGCTAATGTGGGATCCCCAGTAAGACTAGCTGCTCCATGGCGTGGCTAATGGGGATCCCCAGAAGACTAGCTGTCTCCATTGGTGTGGGCTAATGGGGATCCCCAGTAAGACTAGCTGTCTCCAGTGCTGGCTAGTGGGATCCCCAGTAAGACTACTGTCTCCAGTTGGCTTCGGCTAGTGTGGGGATCCCCAGTAAGACTAGCTGTCTCCATTGGTGTGGGCTAATGGGGATTCCCCAGTAAAGACTAGCTGTCTCCATTGGCGTCGGTTAATGGGACCTCCCCAGTAGACTAGCTGTCTCCATGGTCGGGTAAGGGATCGCCAGTAATGACTAGCTGCAGGGCGGGTGGAGTGGTACTGGTGGCTCGGGCCGTTCTAGCTGTCTCCATTGGTGGCTAAATGGGATCCCCAGTAAGACTAGCTGTCTCCATTGGCGTGGGTAATGGGATCCCCAGTAAGACTAGCTGTCTCCATTGGTGTGGGCTAATGGGGATCCCCAGTAAGACTAGCTTCCATTGGTTCGGTATGGGGATCCCCAGTAAGACTAGCTGTCTCCATTGGCTGGCGCTAGTGGGATCCCCAGGTAAGACTAGCTGTCTCCATTGGTGGGCAATGGGGACCCCAGTAAGACAGGTCTCTTGGTGTGGGCTAATCGGGATCCCCAGTAAGAAGACTATAGCTGGGTCTCCATTGGGGTGTGGTTGCATTGTGTGTTCGGGACTGGCAAATCCCCGTGGAAGACTAGCTGTCTCTATTGGGGGCTAATGGGACCCCATAAGACTAGCTGTCTCCATTGGGTGGGCTAATGGGGATCCCAGTAAGACTAGCTGTCTCCATTGGTGTGGGCTAAGGGGATCCCAGTAAGACTAGCTGTCTCCATTGGGCTTCGGCTATGGGATCCCAGTAGACAGCTGTCTCCATTGGTGTGGGCAATGGGATCCCCAGTTAAGACTAGCTGTCTCCATGGTGTGGGCTAATGGGGTCCTCCAGTAAGACTAGCTGTCTCCATCGTCTATGGGCCATTAAACTCGGTCTCATGTGGGGCTATATCCCCAGGTAAAGACAGCTGGTACTCGATGCGTGTGGCTAGAGGGGGATCCCAAGTAAGACTAGCTGTCTCCATTGGCGCTCGGGCCAATGGGGATCTTCTTTCAGTAGGACTAGCTGTCTCCATTGGTGTGGGCTAATGGGGATCCCCAGTAAGACTAGCTGTCTCCATTGGCGTCGGCTAATGGGGATCCTAATAAAAAAATACAAAAAAACATTTACTTTTACACTGTCCCAGCAGCCCACACAACAGCGTTTCCGTTAGCCGGTAATAGCCAGCTTTTTGCAAAAAAAAAAATGAAAAGCCGACAAATGAAATTGGAACCTGCTACTTGTCCAGGAGAAAAAACCAACCCCGTTGCTAAATAATGCTTTCAGCCTATTGACTGATGAAATACCAGCTGATGGAAATACATCTGACAAGCATATCGGTCTGCGGGTTCATTTGCATAATTTAGTGGAATTAAATTGGTGTGTGTATATTAGTTATATATCTTATACATCACATGCACACAGCATACAGACAAAGCATTTGAGAGGAAAATCTGCCCAATCAGTGCACAACCATTCTAAATGCAATCGTATGGTAAAAACAGTTTGGCCACGATTAAAGAGTTTGTATTTTCTTTCCCCTCATCTGGTAATAGAATCGCGTGTCAAACACCACTTTGCAATGAGCAGGAGGCAGTATGCATTTTGAAAAAACATATAGTTACTTAATTGTTTGAAACCTGAACGTTTTACTACATATTACCAGACATGCTTGTTTCAAAGTAGCCTCGGCAAAATCTGACCATATCCTTGGAGGAAATTATTTTATAAAGACTTCCATATGCCATTGAAACCAGTACCCTTATTTACCTCATGTTCTATTGGTTTTAGGGATGGACCATATAAAATCGGTGAACATATCAGAATCGCCCGATATTAGCTAAAAATGCCAACATCGGTATTGGTCGATGTCTAGTTTAACGCCAATGTGCAAAACCGATGTCAAAGCTGACGTGCATAACTATATAACTTAGATACATGACGTAATGACCCCATGTAAAATTTTACAATACACGTGCAAAAAAGCATTCCTAACCTAGCCCACAATGTCTGCTGTGTGGTGGATCGAGCTGTCAACAAGTCCAGCAGTCATTTGAAAGTGTAAGAACATTTCAGAGAGACAACTCAAAAGGTGAAATCCATTAACACCAAGATAATGGAATTCATTGCCCTTGACAATCAACCGTTCTCTGTCGTGGGTGATGTTGGCATTCGCGACTGGTCGAGCACCGGTACAAACTACCAAGTGCGCTATTTTTCAGATGTTGCCCTACCGGGAGTTACACAGTAATAGCGTCACTGCTATTAGCTTCACTACTGTTACGTTCCCCAGTTTCTGTGTTGTGGTTTGTGTATTTGCATGTATGTATTTCAGGATGGCTTCCTGGAATCCCCCAAGCAGCTGATTGGTCGACTCCATGGCTAATTGGAGCTGACCCCGCCCCCTCGTCAGGATACAGCTGTATCCCATTAGACTCCTTCTCCAGCTATAAAAGCCAGTGTTCTGTTGTTCTCAGATAAGCTGATGGTTATGTCCTGTATTTTGGACAGATGATTGCTGAGAGAAGAGAGATGAGGGTGATATCCTTGGGTGGTGGTTGTTAGGAGCGAGATGATCCTGTATTGTTGAGTGAGAGAGCTGATTGGTTGTATGTTGTGTGTCAATAGGACACAGTGGTTTTGATTATTGAATTGTTATTCTGTTTTTTGTTCCGGGGGAGGGGAAGGCACCTTGGGAGTGCTTAGGCAAGAGGCCTGCGGGCATACATAACCCGTAGTAGTTTACTGTCTATGCACACTAGGTAAGACCGGGGGGAGGGAAGGCACCTTGGGAGTGCTTAGGCAGAGGCCTGCGGCATACATACCCGTAGTAGTTTACTGTCTAGGCACACTAGGTAAGACCTGGGCGACCATCCCCTGTATTTTGGTTAGTGCGCCAGGTGGTGCTAGTTAGGTAAGTTGTGGGTAGGCAGATAAGGTAGGAGAGGAGTTTTGACATTTACTTTCTTGCTTTGGTTCTGTTCAGACCCTTTTCCCCAAATTTACCGTGTGAAGGAATAAATCCCATTAAACGGTAATTCTCTGCCTTTGTCATCCTTACTCCACCTACCATCCCATACCTCTTCCACTCCACGGGGATTGGTAGCAGCGTGTTGCGATCCCTCTTCCTAGAGGCGTACGCAACAACGACATACTAAGGCGCCGTTTGGTCTTTGCGTGTCAAAAAAAGATATCAGTAATCCCTGTTTATCGCGGGGTTACGTTCCGAAAAAGACCCGCGATAAGTGAAATCCGCGAAATAGATTTTTTTTTTTTTACAATTAGCCCTATTACATGTATACAAATACAGTGACTCACGTGTAGGCCGTTTCACTGCTCTTCAGACTGGGCCGCTGCATCCTGACTGCGCTCTGCAGTGGGTTATTATGGGTTTAGGAGATGTTCGAAATTACAAGATAATTTGGCCAACTTAATGTAAATTTGCCAAGCTGTTTTATGTACGTACACATAACTGCAACGACGACAAAATGATAGCACAATTCGTAGCATGTTTTGATACAAGAAGCGGGAGTGAGTTTTTAGCGAATCAGAATGCAGAGCACAATGCACCAAAAAAAAAAAATGCCATTATGAAAATCCGCGAAATAGCGAATCCGCGATAAGTGAACCGCGAAGTGGCGAGGGATCACTGTATGTCAAATAACACAGTTCTATTATAGAATGTTGTGTGTTCTGCCAAGCACCACCACTACTATCAGTAGCACTGTGAAAGCTGTACAAAAGAGTCTGCAAACAAGCAAACACCGGCCACAAACGATGTGTTTACAATACCGCGTTGGTAATAAAGCATTATTTGTTTGACTGCAACTTCTGGGGTAGCTAGCTTTAGCTTGATACCTAGCTAGCACCAATACAACCAGCCTGAAAACAATGACCAGTAGAAACCGCAGTCATTTTCATTATTCTTAGCAATGATTTAGGAATCCCTGTGAGTAGGTATTAGCTAGGTTGCCACTTGTTGTTCGCCTATTGAAATTTCACTTAATGAAAATAAATAGCTAGCTAGCGACTTAACCCTGTTGACCAAAGCTAACGTTATAATCAGCCATCTGGCTAGTGATGCTTGATCGGACCGTGTTATATGTTGTGAAGCTAGCCACAATAATGATTAGGCACAATAGTGGAATTTGCGGTTTGCCTTCAAAATAAAAGTACCTCTTTGATGGTGATTCAGAAGGTTACAATTGGTGGAATCATGACATTTAGACTAGATAATGTTAAACAAGGTTGGAATGTGAAGCAATGAAATGAGGTGTCAGTCTACTCGGTGACACCCACAGAACACAACTGGGGAGAGTTTATGCAAATATTATTGTTGTAGCTCTTATCACGGGACTGTGACATCACCTCCCCAGTCAGCCTATTGTGTGTATTGACATTCATATTGCACTGGACAGCTTTACCTAAGGATTGGGGATCAATGAAATGGGGTGTCAGTCTACTCAAGACCCAATATATTCTTTCCCAACGTCCTCCTCAGAGTTATCAGATTCTAAAACATCCACAGTGTTTTTTCTCGGGAATAGTGTTCAATATACATGGGTTGACAGTAAATGTGGCTCAATTCAGTTGTTTCAGAGTCCCTCATATTGGCTGCAATTCGTCGGGGTATTGGCCCGACCAACCAGTGCCCCCGCACATTGGCTAACCGGGCTATCTGCATTGTGTCCCGCCACCCACCACCCCCTCTTTGTACGCTACTGCTACTCTCTGTTCATCATATATGCATAGTCACTTTACCATATGTACATGTACATACTACCTCAATCAGCCTGACTAACCGGTGTCTGTATGTAGCCTCGCTACTTTTATAGCCTCGCTACTGTATATAGTCTGTCTTTCCTCAAAGCAGTAAATGCTGAATACAAAGGTGTGTAGACCTTACAGTGAAATGCTGAATACAACAGGTGTAGGTAGACTTCACAGTGAAATGCTGAATACAACAGGTGTAGGTAGACCTTACAGTGAAATGCTGAATACAACAGGTGTAGTAGACCTCACAGTGAAATGCTGAATCAACAGGTGTAGTAGACCTCACAGTGAAATGCTGAATACAACAGGTGTAGTAGACCTTACAGTGAAATGCTGAATACAACAGGTGTAGACCTTCAGTGAAATGCTGAATACAACAGGTGTAGACTTACAGTGAAATGCTGAATACAACAGGTGTAGTAGACCTCACAGTGAAATGCTGAATACAACAGGTGTAGAGACCTTACAGTGAAATGCTGAATACAAGGGTAGCAGACCTTACAGTGAAATGCTGAATACAACAGGTGTAGTAGACCTCACAGTGAAATGCTGAATACAACAGGTGTGTAGCCCACAGTGAAATGCTGAATAAACAGGTGTAGTAGACCTCACAGTGAAATGCTAATACAACAGGTGTAGTAGACCTCACAGTGAAATGCTGAATACAACAGGTGTAGAGCCTTAAGTGAAAATGCTGAATACAACAGGTGTAGACCTTACAGTGAAATGCTTACTTAAAGGCTCTAACCAATCGTGCAGAAAGGTTTTAGGTGAATATAAGGTAAGGTAGAAATAAAACAACAGAA
>NW_019943348.1:69748-90752 GCF_002910315.2 Salvelinus sp. IW2-2015
CAGTGTCTCCCCTCTCTCTCTCTCTTTCCCTTCCACTCAGTGTCTCCCTCTCTCTCTCTCCCCCCTTCCACTCAAGCTGTCTCTCCTCCTCTCTCTCTCTCTCTCTCTTCTCTCTCTCCTTCACTCACGTGTCTACCCTCTCTCTCTCTCTCTCTTCCCTCTCTCTCCCTTTCCACTCAGTGCTCCCCTCTTCTCTTCTCTCTCCTTCCACTCAAGTGTCTCCCTCTCTCTCTTCTCTCCCCTTCCACTCACAGTCTTCCTCTCTCTCTTCCACTCACAGTGTCTCCCCTCTCCCCTTCCACTCACAGTGTCTCCCTCTCCCTCTCTCTCCTTCCACTCACAGGTCTCCCCTCTCCCTCTCTCTCCCTTCCACTCACGGTGTCCTCTCCCTCTCTCTCCCTTCCACTCACGGTGTCTCCCCTCCCCCCTCTCCCCTTCCACTCACGGTGTCTCCCCTTTCTCTCCGTTCAGACTCCGGAGGAGCCCGCCTACCTGACAGTGGGCACTGATGTCAGCGCCAAGTACAGAGGTGCTTTCTGTGAGGCCAAGATTAAGACTGCCAAGAGACTGGTCAAGGTCAAGGTAACTGTTCAACACTTAATGACCAGGAGATGTAGTTTTGTCCTGTCTTAGTTTGGTATGACAGTGACTATAGAATTGCAATGGATCACAAGTGTTTAGCACAGAGCTAGTGTAGCACCAGGCTAGTTGTAGCACCAGGCTAGTTGTAGGACAGGCTAGTTGTAGCACCAGCTAGTTGTAGCACCAGGCTAGTTGTAGCACCAGGTAGTTGTAGGATGTTTATAGATATTTTCATTCCCCCCTATGGTGCCTGTCTCAGCTCCTCTAGCTACCCAGAGGACTGTTGCTGTTTATAGATGTTCTCATTCCCCCCTATGTGCCTGTCTCAGCCTCCTCTAGCTACCCAGGGGACTGTTGCTGTTATGGATAATGATCCTGAGAGAGAAGTTAAATCTGAGCCAGAGGGATCACGGGTTCTTCCGAATGACACTATTCCTATGCATGTTCTCCCCGAGTATAACAGGGGTGCTGCTGAGATTGGTAAAAAAAATAAAACATAACACCTGTGACTGACATCGCAACAGAGCAAACATTTTACGGCTTACAGCATATAAGGAAATCAGTCATGAAGAAAATCAGTCCCTAACAGGATCACATGACGGCAGGGTTGAGCCAGGTGGGCGGGGAGGCAGGATAGGCCCACCCACGGGCAGGGGGGGCCAGGGGGCGTGGGAGGAGCAGATGCCCACCCACTGGGCAGGGGGGGCCATGGGGTGGCCTGGAAGGCGCAAGCCCACCCACGGGCAGGGGTGTTGCCATGGGGGGCGTGGAAGGGCATAGGGCCACCCACTGCAGGGGGGCCAGGGTGGCGTGGAGGGCAACAGGCCCACCACGGGAGGGGGGGGCCGGGAGGGCGTGGAAGGCAACGCCCACCCACTGGGGGAGGCAGCCCACCCACTGGGGGAGTCAGGCCCAGCCAATCCCAATGAGTTTCCCCCACAAAAGGGCTTATTACAGACTAAATCCCCTCAGCACCCCCCACCCCTCCTCAGATGATCCTGTAAGGAACAAGCCAGAGGGGGAAGTGCCTGGCTGGTGGGTACCGGGCGTGCGGCGTGGAGGACAAAGCCGAGAAAAAGCACGGCGGAGCCGGCGGGGGCGGGGGAGAGGGGGGGGCCAGGGGAGAGGAGGGGAGGAGACCGGTGGAAAGTAGGAGGGGGAGACAGGCGAGAGGGACGGGCCGAGAAGCAGGAGCCAAAGCAAAGGGGATTGGGACGGCGTGACGCGGAACACGACCAAACAGGGGGAGGTAGACCGTGACAGGAAATGCGGAAGACAACAGGGGTAGGGAGACCGGACAGGGAAAGGGCGGGAGACACAGCAGGGAGGGACGCACAGGAAGGCCGTGAATACAACAGGGGGGAGGAGGACCGCACCAGGGGGAAAAGTGCGAGACCAACAGGGGGAGGAGAACCCACAGAAAGGCGGGAGCACTAACGACGCCACTCACAACAGGGGAGGAGACCGGACAGGCTGAACGGTCGCAAGAACACGCACCAGGACAGGAGGAGACCAGGACAGGGAGGAAAAGGGCGTAAGACAACAGGGGGAGGAGAACCGGACAGGGAAAGGCGGAAGACAACAGGGGAGGGACCGACAGGGAAAGGCGGAAGACAACAGGAGGGAGGAGACCGTACGGGGAAAGGCTGAAAGACAAACAGGGTGGAGGAGACCGGACGGGGAAAAGGCGGAAGACAAACAGGTGGGAGGAGACCCGGCACAGCGGAAAGGCTGAAACAAACAGGGGGGAGTACACCGCACCAGGGAAAGGCGGAATACACAGGGGGAGGAGACCGGCCCAGCTGCGAACAAAGGGCCAGGACAAGCCAACGGGGGAGACCGGACGCAGGGAAAGGCCGGAAGGACAACAGGGAGGGACCGGACCCAGTGAAAGGGGGAATACCAACAGGGGTAGGAGACCTTACCCCAGGGAAAGCGGAAGACAAACAGGGGAAGGAGACGACCCAGGGAAAAAGGCGGAAGACCAAGTAGGGAGGAGACGGACCAGGGAAAGGCGGAGACGCCCCTAACGACAGCGCACGCACCCTGAACGCACACCGGCACGCACAATCAACACAGGGGAGCGAGACCGGACAGGGAAAGGGAGAACAACAGGGGAGGAGACCTGACAGGGAAAGGCTGAAGACAACAGGTGAGAGGAGACCGGACAGTGAAAGGCCGAAGGGACAACAGGGGGAGTAGCCGCACAGGGAAAGGCGGGAAACAACAGTGGGGAAGGGAGACCGGCACAGGGGAAAGGCGGAAGACAACACCGGGGGAAGGGACACCCGGACAGGGAACAGGCGCGAATACACAGGCGAGGGCAGAGGAGACCGGACAGGGAAGGCGAATACAACAGGGGGAGAGGGACCTGCACAGGGAAAGGCGGAATCACAACGGAGGGAGGGAGACCTGAACATGGGAAAGGCAGGAATACACAGGGGAGGAGACACGGACAGGGAAAGGCGGAAGACAACAGGGGAAGGAGACCGCACCAGGGAAAGGCGGAAGACAACGAGGGGAGGAGACCGGACAGGGAAGGCGAAGACAACAGGGGGAGGAGACCGCACAGGGAAAGCGGAAGACAACAGGGGGAGGAGACCGGTACAGGGAAAGGGCGGAACGACAACAGGTGGAGGGAGACGGCACAGGAAGGCCTGGAAAGACAACAGGGAGGAGACGGACAGTGGAAGGGAAGAACAACAGGGGGAGTGGGACGGCACAGGAAGGCGGAAAGACAACAGGGGGGGGACCGCACAGGGAAAGGCGGAAGACAACAGGGGGAGGAGACGGACAGGGAAAGTGGGGAACTACAACAGGGGGAGGACCGACCAAGGGAAAGCGGAAGGACAACAGCGGGGGAACCGGACAGGGAAGGCGGAATCAACAGGAGCGGAGGAGGACGCACAGGAAAAGGCGGAATACAACGGGAGCAGACCGGAACAGGGCAAAGTGCGGATACAACAGGCGGAAGCAGACCCGGGCATGGAAAGGCGGAATACAAACAGGGGGTGGACCGCACAGGGAAAGGCGGAACGACACATGTGGAGGAGACCGCACAGGGAAAGGCGGAAGAGGAACAGGGGGAGGAGACCGCACAGGGAAAGCCGGAATACACACAGGGGGAGGAGACCGCACAGGGGAAATCGAAGTACAACAGGGCGGGAGGAGACCGGACGGGAAAGGCGGAAGACAACAGGTGGGAGGACCGGACAGGAAGGCGGACGGAAAGGCAGCGAACCAAGCGGGCAGAAAGGGGGAGGGGAAGAAGAGGAGGGAAAGAAAGAAACAAACCAGGAAAAAGACAGAACGGAGAGACAGGAGCGAGCGCGAGAAAAGGAGGCGAGGCGACAGACAGACACCGGGGAGGAGCGAGGGAGGGAGAGGGAACAAGGGACAGAGAGTGAAAGGACGAGGGAAGAGAGGAGGAACAGAGAGGCACGCGAAACGAGGGAACGGACACAAACGAGAGGCGGGCGGGAGGCGGGGGCGGAGACACAAGGCAGAGAGCCCGGGGACGCAAGGCGGCACGGGGGGCGGGCCAAAGACCCCGAGCGAAGGGCAGCCAAGAGGAGGGACGCGGAAACACGTGAAGGGAGCCACCAGGGACGGGCACCCCAGGGAGACGGACACGAGGCCCCGAGAAAACACGGGAGGGGGAGAGCGCCGACGACGAGAACGCTGAAGGACGGGGGGAAAGAGAGAGGGGGGCGGGAGGAGGACGGACCCCCACGAGAGCCAGCGGGACGGCCCACGCCGGAGGGAAAGCGGCGCCAGGCAAGAGGGAAGGGGCAAGACGCACAAAGAGGCGGACGGGAGGAGGGGACACGGGGCGCCGCCACAGGCCCGGGAGAAGAGCAGACAACAGAAGAGGGGCAGAAAAACGCCGCCCCAGGGGGGGGCGGGAGACGAACGGGGCCCACCGAGCGAGACGGACACCGGCAGGGCACGGGCGGCAAGGCCAACGGGGGACAGGGAGCGAGGCGAAAGGGCAGGAAGGGCCACCAAGGGGAACCGAGCGGAAGCCAGCCAGCAAAGAGGGACGGGAGGGGAAGCAAACCGCAAAGGCACGAGGGGGGCCGAAAGCAGAGGGGGCGAGGGGCACAACAGAGAACACGGTCCGAGCAAGCAGCACACGAGCAGAGGGGGAGGAGAACGGGGAGCCGGGGGCAAACAGGGGGAAGGCGCGAGCGAGCGAGGGAGGGGCAGAAGGGGGAAAGGGTCAAGAGGGCGCAACAACAGGGGGCAACCGAGCGAAGACGCGACGACAGGGAGGCCGGAAAAGCAGGGCGAAGAAGAAGGAAAGGACGGCAGGGGGACTGGCAGGGGGGCAGGCTGGGGAGGGCGAGCGAGGACGCCAAGCGGAAAGCGAGCGACCCAGAAGGGGGCAGACGCAAACAAAGAAGGCGGGAGGACAAACGCGGGAGGGGAAACCACAGCGGGGGGGCCGGGGGGGGGGCGGGGGGGCAGACGTCGGGGACAGCGGGCACAGGGCGACGGAAGAGGAGGGGGGGTCGCCGGCGAGACAACAGACAGCACCAACGCAGCCCGAGAAGAGAACAGTGGTGAGCGGGACCACGTGACAGCATGAGCCCCGCGCAGCGCCGGGCACGGAGCGCGGAGGCGCAGGGCCCGGGAGGGGATAAGGCAGGGGTGGGGCGGGGGGGGGGCAGGGGCGCGGCAGAGCGGAGGCGCGAAAAACGCACGCCCGGACGTGCAGCGGAGGGAGCAGCCACAACAGGCGACGCACAGGGAGGAGGCGCAGCCAGGGGGCCGGCGCGCGGGAAGCGGACAGGCGTACGGACAAAAAACAGCGGGGCAAAGGGACAGGAGGGGGCCAAGGAGCGGGGAAGGGCGAACAGGCGCCGGAAACCAGAAGGAAACCCACACGGCAGAGCGCAGCAGCAGGGCAGCGGCCCAGGCGGAAGGCAGGGAAACGGCCGGACACGGAGGCAGGGAGGGTAGACAGGGGAAGAGGGGCGAAGGGGAAAAAAAAAAAAGAAGCGACGCGGCAAGGCGACGACGCGACCACGCGAGCGGGGGCAGGGGCGGAACGGAACCCCCCGGCACGACATCTACACGAGGGAGGACGGAGAGCGGGGGGACACGCAAGACCCAAACGGCTGCCGGAGGAGGGGCGGGGGCGAGGGACGCCGCGAGGAAGCGAGGAGCGCAACACGCGGCGACACGCCCCGGGGACGAGGAAGGAGGAGGGAGTGAGGGGAGGCAAGGAGGACAGGCAGGAAGGACCGGGGAAGGAAGGATGCCGGCACCACGGGAAAAGGGGGGGGGGAAAGGGTCGAACAGAACCAAAGCAAGAAAGGAAAGGGCAAAACCGCCGCGCGACCGGGCGGCCGACCCACAAAGGACCGAAAGCGAGCACCACCCGGGCGCACGAACCAAGAACGACAGGAGGGCGCCCAGGGCGGAACGAGGGGGCCTAGACAGAAAACGACGACGGAGGAGTGCCCGCAGGCCGCGGGCCGAAGCACGCCAAAGGTGCCGGCCCCGGCCCCCCGGGCGTGACCGAAGGGGCATAGACGGAAAACGACGACGGGGAGGGAGAGCCCGCAGGCCGCGGGCCGAAGCACGCCCAAGGGGCCGGCCGCCCCCCCGGGAACAAAAAACAGACTAAGAACAAAAACCAGTGCCCACAAGAAGCAAACACCACGGGGGCGAGGGACACAACTGACACAACCAAGCAGCGCGCGCACGCGAGAACACGAAAAACGGAGCAGCGCGCGCCGCACACAAACACAACCACCACAGGCAGCACTACGCAACCCTCAGCGCGGGCGCGACCAGCAATCTCAGGGCGGGCCAAAAGACGAGGGCGAAACACGCAGCGCTAGGGAGAAACAACAGAACACGGGCGGTGGATAGCGGGAGAAGGAGCGAGGGGAGACAGCGGGAGCCGGACGAGGGGGGCGGGGCAGCGCCAGGAGCCAGGAGGCGACGCAAGCAGCGGCGGGGGGAGCCAGGAAGCCAGCGGAAAGAATGACAGAAGACACAAACACACCACGAACCCAGAAACGGGGAGCACGCAGCAACAGGAGGGAAGCGAAGAAGACCAGGGCGGAGGACGGGGAAGCCCAGGGAGCGGCAACAGCGGAAAAAAGAGCCCGCACGGGGGGAGGGGGACGGGGCGCGACCAGGCGCGATAAGGGCCAACATCACCCGACGACAGCAGAACGGGGGGAGGGGCAAGGGCAAGGCGGCGGCCAGGAGGGCGCACGGGTGGGAAGGGAGGGCAACCCCAGGGGAGGGGCGCGCGAAAGGGGCGGACCACGGGGCAAAGGGAGGCGTGGAGGGAGGGACAGCGCGAGCCACCACACAGCAGACAGGGGGGGCGAGAGGGGGAAGGCGGGGGGCGGGGGAGGGGAAAGGGCAGGGGGCAGGACGGCAGGGAGCGAAGGGAGAGAGGGAGGCAGGCCAGAGACGGGGGACCGACCAGACGCTCGCGCACGCCCACGGGCACAGGGCGGGAAACGAGACAGCGCCCAAGCCGAGGGGGCAGGGGGAGCGAAGAGGGCGAGGGGGAGGAGGGGCACCAAGGGAGAGGGGCCAGCCCGAAAACCAAGAGAACAGGAGGGACAAGAAGGGGACGGGGGCAAGGGCAGAGGGAAGGCGGTAGAAAAGAGTTCCGCAAGAGAGGGGCACGAGGAGGCGCGACGGCGATACGGGAACAAGCAGGGCGGGTAAGAGGGAGGAAAAACGGGCAGGGGCTAAACCACATCGAGGGAGCGAGAGGTGGGGCAAAAGGCAGACGGCCGCCGAGCGCAGGGCAAACGGAACGGGGGGGGGACACGCGAGGCGCCGAGGACCAGAACGAAAGCGAGGCACGGAAAGCACAAGACAGCCAGGCGAAAGCGGGGCCAAACGGGGGGTACCAGACGATGGCAGGGAGAGGGGTGCCGGAGAACAACGAGGGGCAAGAGGCCGCGGCACGACGCGGCGGGGGCGGGAGGCGGGGGGCAGGGGCACGGGGGAGGAAGAGAAACGAAGAACCGAAGAGACACCACCGAGGGAAGGCCACGAAAGGAGGGCAAAGGAACCCCGCAGGAACCGAGCAGGCGGGCAGAGGCCAGGGCGCAGCAGCAACGGGGCAGGCGCACAGCAGCAAGAGGCGGAAGCAGGAGGGAGCACACGGGGGGGGGGGCGGGCCGGGACAAGGAGCAGGGGCCAAGGGCAGGGGGCGGCGGGGGCAAGGGGGGGGGGGGCAAAAAGGCGAGGACCGGCGAACGGAAACGCGGGGGGGGCGGCGGGACAGGGAAAAGGAAAAGGGGGGGGGAGGGGAGGAGGATCCCCCAGGAGCCGAGCCAAGGCGAGACAGGGAGGCGGACGGGGGGAGGCCCCAGGAGCCCACACCATGGGAGACAGCGAGGCGGACGGGGGAGCCCCAGGAGCCGACGCCAAGGTAAGACAGCGAGGCGGACGGGGAGCCCCAGGAGCCGCACAGCCAAGGGAGAAAGCGAGGCGGACGGGAGCCCCACAGAGCCGAAGGCAAGGGAGACAGGGGCGGACGGCAGGCAGCCCAGGAGCCCACACAAGGGAGACAGCGAGGCGGACGGGGAGCCCCAGGAGCCCACACCAAGGGAGACAGGGGCCGGGACGGGGGAGCCCACGGAGCCGAAAGCCAAGGTAGCAGCGAGGCGGACGAGGAGCCCCAGGAGCCACACCAAGGGAGACAGCGAGGCGGACGGGGGAGCGCCCAAGGAGCCCACACCAAGGGAGGACAGCGGAGCGACGGGGAGCCCCAGGAGCCCACCCAAAGCAGAGCACAAGCGAAGGCGGACGGGGGAGGCCCCAGGAGCCCACACCAGAGGAGACAGCGAGCGGACGGGGAGCACCCAAGGAGCCGCACACCAGGGAGGACAGCGAGGCGGACGGGGGAGCCCCAGGAGCCGCACAAGGGAGACAAGCGAGGCGGACGGGGAGCCCACGAGCCAGAAGCCAACGGAGAAGCGAGGCGGACGGGGAGCCCCACGAGCCGAAGCCAAGGGAGACAGGAGCGGACGGGGGGCCCGGAGCCACAACCAAGGGAGACAGCGAGTGCGGACGGGGGGCCCCAGGAACCGACGCCAGGGAACAGCGAAGCGGAGGGGGAGCCACAGGAGCGACGGCCAAGGAGACAGGCGAGGCGACGGGGGAGCCCCGGGAACCGACGCCCAAGGGAGACAGCGACGCGAGGGGGACCCCAGAACCGAGCAACGGAGAGACAGCAGAGGCGGCACGGGGGAGCCCCAGGAGCCACACACAAGGAGACAGCGAGGCGGACGGGAGCCCCACCGAGCCGAAACCAGGGAGACAGCTAGCGGACGGGGCGAGCCCCACGAGCGAGCCACAGGGGGACAGCGAGGCGGGGGGAGCCCCAGGAGCCCACCACCAAGGCGAGACAGCGAGGCGTAACGGGGGAGCCCCGGAGCGCGACGCCAAGGGAGACAGCGAGGGGACGGGGGAGCCCAGGAAGCCGCGCACAGGGAGACCAGCGAAGGCGGACGGGCGGAGCCCCAGGACACCGACGCCAAGGGAGACAGGAGCGTACGGGGGAGCCCCAGGAACCGACGCCAATGGAGACAAGCGGGGGCGGACGGAGGCCCGGAGCCGACGCCAGGAGACCGGGCGGACGGGGGAGCCCAGGAACGACGCCAAGGAGACAGCGGGTCGGGACGGGGGAGCCAGGAACGACGCCAAGGAGACATCGAGGCGGACGGGGAGCCCCGGAAACCGACGCCAAGGGAAGACAGCGAGGCGGACGGGGGAGCCCAGGACCGCGCCAAAGGGAGACAGCGAGGCGGACGAGGAGCCAGGAAAGCCACACCAAAGGGCGAAGAACCCGCGAAGGCGGACGGGGGGCCCCCAGGACCGACGCCCAAACCCCGAGACGTGGCGTAACGACCACCCGAACACGGGTCCGTGCAGGGGCGACCGAACGCACGCACGCCGGGCGCAACGGGGGCGCCGGAACGAACGCACGCCGGGAGGACACAAGCGCCCACCCGGAGGAACCCGGAACTGGACGCACCCTGAGTGGAAGGGAGAGAGAGAGAGAGGGGAGACACTGAGTGGAAGGGAGTTAATGATGACATTCAGATTAGTGGAGATGAACAAGAGATTCAAATGATTCAAGTCAGGACAGAGCAGTGAGAGGCGTCAGTGAGTGAATAATACCAGTGAGATCTGCTATGAAACTTAGGGTCGTATTCATTAGTGCACAATTTAACAAAACATTTTGCAATGGAAAACAAAAACAAGCATCTATTGGACAAATTCATGTAGGTCCCTCTCTGTTTTGGCCCGTTCTGTTGGGTTCCTACTAGTCTATACGGCCAAGGACTACAAGTCAGGAATGTCTGAGGGAAAGTGAATGTTGGTGTTGCTAACATTTATGATAGCAAATTTCCATTTACGAAAAAATAAGTTTTCGTCTTTTGAGCTTCTAGTCGTGAAATCTATGCAGCCTACTCAATCACTTTTTATAGCTACTGTTTACAGGCCTCCTGGGCCATATACAGCGTTCCTCACTGAGTTCCCTGAATTTTTATCGGACCTTGTAGTCATAGCAGATAATATTCTAATTTTTGGTGATTTTAATATTGACGTGGAAAAGTCCACAGACCCCACTCCAAAATGCTTTCGGAGCCATCATCGACTCAATGGGTTTTGTCCAACATGTCTCCGGACCTACTCACGGCCACAGTCATACTCTGGACCTAGTTTTGTCCCGTGGAATAAATGTTGTGGATCTTAATGTTTTTCCTCATAATCCTGGACTATCGTACCACCATATTATTACGTTTCCAATCGCAACAAATAATCTGCTCAGACCCCAACCAAGGATCATCAATAGTCGTGCATCAAATTCTCAGACAACCCAAAAGATTTCTAGATGCCCTTCCAGACTCCCTCAGCCTACCCAAGGACGTCAGAATACAAAAATCAGTTAACCACCTAACTGAGGAACTCAATTTAACCTTGCGCAATACCCTAGATGCAGACGCACCACTAATAACAAAAAACATTTGTCATAAGAAACTAGCTCCCTGGTATACAGAAAATACCTGAGCTCTGAAGAAAGCTTCCAGAATATTGGAACAGAAATCACACCACACCAAACTGGAAGTCTTCCGACWAGCTTGGAAAGACAGTACCGTGCAGTATCGAAGAGCCCTCACTGCTGCTCGATCATCCTATTTCTCAAACTCAATTGTGGAAAATAAGGACAATCCCCCCCAAAAAATTATACTGTCGCAAATAACGTTTTTGGAGGAAAAGATCATAATCATTAGAAAGCAAATTATAGACTCCTCTTGAAATCTGCGTATTCCTCCAAAGCTTAGCTGTCCTGAGTCAGCACAACTCTGCCAGGACCTAGGATCAAGAGAGACACTCAAGTACTATATCTCTTGGCACATTGATGAAAATAATCATGGCCTCTAAACCGTCAAGCTGCATACTGGACCCTATTACAACTAAACTACTGAAAGAGCTGCTTCCTGTGCTTGGCCCTCCTATGTTGAACATAATAAACGACTCGCTATCCACCTGATGTGTCCCAAACTCACTAAAAGTGGCAGTAATAAAGCCTCTTTTGAAAAAGCCAAACCTTGACCCAGAAAATATAAAAACGATCGACCTATATCGAATCTCCCATTCCTCTCAAAACATTTTGAAAAAGCTGTTGCGCAGCAACTCACTGCCTTCCTGAAGACAAACAATGTATACGAACCGCTTCAGTCTGGTTTTAGACCCCATCATAGCACTGAAACTGCACTTGTGATGGTGGTAAATGACCTTTTAATGGCGTCAGACTGAGGCTCTGCATCTGTCCTCGTGCTACTAGACCTTAGTGCTGCCTTTGATACCATCGATCACCACATTCTTTTGGAGAGATTGGAAACCCAAATTGGTCTACACGGACAAGTTCTGGCCTGATTCAGATCTTATCGGTCAGAAAGATATCAGTTTGTCTCTGTAGATGGTTTTGTCCTCTGACAAATCAACTGTAAATTTCGGTGTTCCTCAAGGTGCCGTTTTAGGACCACTATTGTTTTCACTATATATTTTACCTCTTGGTGATGTCATTCGGAAACATAATGTTAACTTTCACTGCTATGACACACAGCTGTACATTTCGATGAAACATGGTAAAGCCCCAAAATTGCCCTCGCCTGTGTTTCAGACATACAGAAGTGGATGGCTGCAAATGTTCTACTTTTAAACTCGGACAAAACAGAGATGCTTGTTCTAGGTACCAAGAAACAAAGGGATATTCTGTTGAATCTGACAATTAATCTTGATGGTTGTACAGTCGTCTCAAATAAAACTGAAGGACCTCGGCGTTACTCTGGACCCTGATCTCTCTTTTGACGAACATATCAAGACTGTTTCAAGGACAGCTTTTTTCCATCTACGTAACATTGCAAAAATCAGAAACTTTCGGTCCAAAAATGATGCAGAAGAATTAATCCATGCTTTTGTCACTTCTAAGTTAGACTACTGCAATGCTCTACTTTCCGGCTACCTGGATAAAGCACTAAATAAACTTCAGTTAGTGCTAAATACGGCTGCTAGAATCTTGACTCGAAACCAAAAATGTGATCATATTGCTCCACGTGCTAGCCCTCTTACACTGGCTTCCTGTTAAAGGCAAGGGGCTGATTTCAAAGGTGTTTACCTGTTAAACCGCTACAAAGGCACTTACACGGGCCTGTCCGACGCCATCTTTGAATTTGGTCCTCCAATAGCATACGTATAACGTATCGCTACGTCACAAGACGCAGGCCTCCTAATGTCCGTAGAATTCTAAGCAAACAGCTAGAGCAGGGCCTTTCTCCTCTATAGAGCTCCATTTTTATGATATGGTCTGCCTACCCAGTGTAGAGATGCAGACTCGCGTCTCAACCTTAGTCTTTAACTGAAGACATCATCTCTTCAGAGTCCTATGATTAGGGTCTGGCCCAGGAGTGTGAAGGTGAACGGAAAAGGCACTGAGGCAACGAACCGACCCTTGCCGTCTCTGCCTAGCCGGTTCCCCTCTCTAAACACTGGAATGCTCTCTGCCTCTAACCCTATTTCAGGGCTGAGTCACTTGCTTACTGGTGCTCTTCCATGCCTCCCTAGGAAGGGTGCGTCACTTGAGTGGTTGAGCCACTGACGTATCTTCCTGTCTGGGTTGGCGCCCCCCCCTTGGTTGTGCCGTGGCGGAGATCTTGTGGCTATACTCGGCCTTGTCTCAGATGGTAAGTTGGTGGTTGAAGAAATCCCTCTAGTGGTTGGGCGCTGTGCTTTGGCAAAGTGGGTGGTGGTTTAAACCTGCCTGTTTGGCCCTGTCCGGGGGGATCATCGGATGGGGCCAAAGCGTCTCCGACCCCTCCTGTCTCCCGACCCCTCCCGTCTCAGCCTCCAGTATTTATTCTGCAGTATTTATGTGTCAGGGGGCTCAAGGTCAGTTGGTTATACTGGAGTATTTAATCGTGTCTTATCCGGTGTCCTGTGTGAATTTAAGTATGCTCTCTCTCTCTCTCTCTCTCTCCCACCCCTCTCTCCCGCCTGCAGCCATGGAACCCTGACCTTGTTCACCGGACGTGCTACCTGTCCCAGACCTGCTGTTTTCAAACTCTCTAGAGACAACAGGAGCGGTAGAGATACTCTGAATGATCGGCTATGGAACCCTGACCTGTTCACCGGACGTGCTACCTGGCCCAGACCTGCTGTTTTCAAACTCTCTAGAGACAGCAGGAGCGGTAGAGATACTCTTAATGATCGGCTATGAACCCTGACCTGTTCACCGGACGTGCTACCTGTCCAGACCTGCTGTTTTCAACTCTCTAGAGACAGCAGGAGCGGTAGAGATACTTCTTAATGATCGGCTATGGAACCCTGACCTGTTCACCGGACGTGCTACCTGTCGCAGACCTGCTGTTTTCAACTCTCTGGAACAGCAGGAGCGGTAGAGATACTCTTAATAGCGCTATGAAAAGCCAACTGACATTGACTCCTGAGTGGACGTATTGCACCCTCTACAACCAATGTGATTATCATTATTTGACCCTGCTGGTCATCTATGAACATCTGGCCATGTCTGTTATAATCTCCACCCGGCACAGCCAGAAGAGGACTGGCCACCCCTCACAGCCTGGTTCCTCTCTAGGTTTTCCTAGGTTCTGGCCTTTCTAGGGAGTTTTTCCTAGCCACCGTGCTTCTACACCTTCATTGCTTGCTGTTTGGGTTTTAGGCTGGGTTTCCTGTACAGCACTTTGAGATATCAGCTGATGTACGAAGGGCTATATAAATAATTTGATTTGACTGTGGATATAGATACTTTTGTACCTGTTTCCTCCAGCATCTTCACAAGGTCCTTTCCTGTTGTTCTGAGATTGATTTGCACTTTTCGCACCAAAGTACTTCATCTTTAGGAGACAGAACGCGTCTCCTTCCTGAGCGGTATGACGGCTGTGTCATGACGTTGGGTTGGGGGTAGGTTTACGACAGTCATAAATACCTCTTTCCCCCTTTTTCTCTCTCCCCACTATAACTGATGTTGACATAAGGAAACCCATGGGTTAACATAGAGATTCTGGGTAACATCAGAAGTTGGGGAAATGAACTATATTCTGGTAATCCAACCAACTGTACATATGCGGTGGTACTTAAGGTTATATTATGTCAGTTCGGTTGCCCTCTGACACATTCTCATCAATGATAGAATGACATAAACGCTACTGTGAAAAGTCTAAACGTCAGAGGTATCGGATTCACATTGAATTGTTGTTAATTCAAATATTTGAATATGACATTGTTTGTGAAGAGGTAAATGTAATTTTACCTTCCAAATGAGAGATCTGTGTTTTCATAAATTTGGCTTCTGCTCAACCAGGGCCCGCCCCTGTGAAGAGACCTGGGTAATAGATTTCAGACACACCCCTCTACCTCCACTATATAAAAGCCAGTGACAAAAATGTAACTTCCTGTTCCAGTACATTTTGGATGACGATCCGATGTCAAGATGGTTCAGACAATAACTACAGAACTAGGCCAACATCAGCATTGACTTGGATTGTGAATGGTATGAACTTGAACTCGTGTTCACTACAGAAGTGATATCTCCTAGCCGTTGAGAGTTGGCAACAGCTGCTACAAACGCAGGTTAGGAAGGACAGTCCGAGTATCCCGTCACTACCCACAACGTTACTACAACGTCTCCCGTGACTACCAGAGACGTTCTCCAAAGGACAGAGGACTCGGGTTGTCGATACGGCCTTCAATCTACCACCAACCTACTGAAGCGCAGCTCAGAGTAAATATGTATTGCATTTTCCTTGTCAAATGGCGGTAATTTAGAATGCATAAGATACTATATTTACCGAGAGCACAGCTTGCCTGTTCCGAATCTCCCGCTCTTTCACTAAGACTCAGCCCATTCCCTTTGTGTAAAAAGCTGTCATATCTATTCCGCCCGCTAGGACTTTTTCTGTATGACGTAATTTGTGATCAAGTTATGATTTAATTGTATATGTGTGATTCTGTGTGATTATTAGGTATTTAGTAATAAATAATAAACCAATTTTGTATTGCTGATTCAACTTGTTAGCCAGGATTCTTGCAGACAATCAAGGACTTACAACTTTCAGATGAGACTGAATATAATGACGATTAATGTGACGGCTATTTAGTAAAATATTACAAATCTTTAAGAGTTTATTCGAAAGAAACAGCTCTATAAATATTTATTTCGTGGTGTCCCTCTCTAGTTAATAATATTTACATGATTAGTTCAATCAGGTAATATTAATTACGGAGAATAATAATTTTATAGAATAGCATGTCATAGCAAATCAATCTGGCATAGTCAAAGACACGACAGCTGCGTGGTCCCATGGTGTTAATACTTGCGTACTATTGTTTGTACAGAAGTCTTGGCTGATTTCTTTTGATTTTCCCATGATCTCAAGCAAAAAGGCACTGAGTTTGAAGTTAGGCCTTGAAATACTCCACAGGTACACCTCCAATTGACTCAAATGATGTCAATTAGCCTTCAGAAGTTTCTAAAGCCATTACCTAATTTCTGGAATTTTCCAAGCTGTTCAAAGGCACAGTCAACTTACTGTATGTAAAATTCTGACCAACTGGAATTGTGATACAGTGAATTTATAAGTGAAATAATCTGGCTGTAAACAATGCTGGAAAAATGACTTGTGTCATGCCACAAAGTAGATGTCCTAACCGACTTGCCAAAACTATAGTTTGTTAACAAGACCTTTGTGTAGTGTTGAAAAACAAGTTTTAATGACTCCAACATAAGTGTATGTAAACTTTCCTACTTCAAAATGTGTGTGTGTGTGTGTGTGTAATATATATATATATATATATATATATATATCCAGTTTTGTAACATGTGAAAATAGTTCAAGTACAAAAGGGAAAATAAAAAAACAAATATGGGTTGTATGTACAATGGTGTTTTTCTTCACTGGTTGACCTTTTCTTGTGGCAACAGGTCACAAATCTTGCAGCTGTGATGTCACCACTGTGGTATTTCACCCAGTAGATATGGGAGTTATTCAAATCGGGTTTGTTTTCAAATTCTTGTGTGATCGTGTAATGTGAGGGAAATATGTGTCTCTAATATGGTCATTGGCAGGAGGTTAGGAAGTGCAGCTCAGTTCCTCCTCATTTTGTGCAGGTCTGCATTCGGCAGCATTTCTCAATAGCAAGGCCTATACTCACCGAGTCTGTACATAGTCAAAGCTTTCTTAAATTTGGGTCAGTCACAGTGGTCAGTATTCTGCCACTGTGTACTCTCTGTTTAGGGCCAAATAGCATTCTAGTTTGTTCAGTTTTTTTGTTAATTCTTCCAATGTGTCAAGGAATATATCTTTTCGGTCTTCTCATGATTGTGGTCTAATTCACTCACTCACTTCACTGTTTTCTCTCGCTCTCAGCCGAACCACTTCCTCTCTTTATCCCCCTCCACCCTGAGCCCTGCTACCACACAACAGTCTGTGTCTGAAATGGCAACCTATTCCCTATACAGTCTACTACTTTCTACAAAAGCCTTATTGGGGGCCCTGGTCAAAAGTAGTGCACTATATAAGGATAGGTTGCCAATATTTCTCCCCTCAGTGTTCAACCAAGGACTCTACACGATGAGGTTGAGCCAGTAGGGAAGCGTCCTTCCTGTGCCTTGGGGAGAAGAGAGTAAGATCCACTCTGCTCTGTGGCTAATAGGACACTTTCCACTTAAAAGAGCATCTCTTTAAATGAGTGACGGTCACTAAGAGAAGTTGTCACCTAAGATACTGCCACCGTAACAGGGCTTCTTCTCCTATTAACCCTGTCTGTTAAACATTACTTTCCACTGTACAGGGCTTATTCTCCTATTAACCCTGTCTGTTAAAACATTACTGCCACTTACAGGGCTTCTTCTCCTATTAACCCTGTCTGTTTAAAACATTACTTGCCATTACAGGGCTTCTTCTCCTATTAACCCTGTCTGTTAAAAATTACCTGCCACTGTACAGGGCGTTTTTTTTTTTTCCCTTCTCCAATTTTTAAAAAAACCCTGTCTGTTAAAACATTACTGCCACTGTACAGGGCTTCTTCTCCTATTAACCCTGTCTGTTAAAACATTACTGCCACCGTACAGGGCTGCTTCTCATTGGGCAAAATTGTCCATTTGTTATATCCCTTCCAGGGACTCAGCATTGCAACGTATACAGCCATATACCACAATCCCTCGGTCCTGATCGCTGAAATAGAACAGTGCATCATCACCTTCTTCAGTCCTTTTTTCAGAATTTCCACCTGACTGACGTGCCCAAAGTAAACTGCCTGCTACTCAGGCCCTGAAGCCAGGATATGCATATAATTGGTATCATTGGATTGAAGTTTGTAGAAATGTTAAAATAATGTATGAGACTATAACACAATTGATATGGTAGCCGAAAATCCAAAGAAAAACCAACCGGAAATTATTTTTGTTTGAGATCCCATGCTCTTTCAATGGAAAGCTATGGGTCCAACGCAATTCCAGCTCCCAGGTTGCAATTCCTATGGCTTCCACTAGATGTCAACAGTCTTTGTTCAAGGTTTCAGGATTGTTTCCTCAAAATGTATACTTGTGGTACCGGGTGTCACAGTTGGAAATCAGTCTGGGCGCGCGACCAAGAGGACTCGCACCTGCTAATTTTACTTTTCTATTGAACGAACTTCTTTACGTATGAAATATTACAGTTTATTTACATTTTAGGGTACCTGAGGATTAAATATAAATGTATTTTGACTTGTTTTAACAAAGTTTAGCGGTAGCTTTTTGGATTCCTTTCTCTGCATGTTGAACGAGTGGATTACTGAAATCGATGGCGCCAACTAAACAGACTTTTGGGATATAAAGAAGGATTTTATCTAACAAAAACGACCATGCATGTTGTAGATGGGACCCTTGGGATTGCAAACAGAGGAAGATCTTCAAAAAGTAAGTGATTTATTTAAATCACTATTTGTGATTTTATGAAGCCTGAGCTGGATGAAAAATATGTTTGTGTGGGGCGCCGTCCTCAAACAATCACATGGTATGCTTTCGCTGTAAAGCCTATTGTAAATCGGACAATGCAGTTAGATTTACAAGAATTTAAGCTTTTAACCGATATTCGATACTTGTATGCTCATAAATGTTTAATATTACAATTATATATTTGAATTGCGCGGCCTCCAATTTCACCGGATGTTCTCGACAGGTGTCCCGCTGACGTGATGTCTAGCCCTAAGGCTCCTGGCTTGGTGAAGAAAGTTCTTTGGCCATTTAACCAATGCTGTGTTTCACAAGTGGAAAATCTCTCCCAGGTTGTTTGTGTTTAATCAAGCAACACACACACACACACACACACACACACACACACACAAAAACAACACACACACACACACACACACACACACACACACACACACACACACACACACACACACACACACACACACCATTGGACAAGGTTCTGCTGGGATGGAACGACTATGAAACAAGTACTGACTTACCTTCTAACTCTCACACAACCCGTCTGACATCACTACAATATGTTGGGTAACATTTGAGTTGCATCCATCAGGTCTCTCCAGAGGCGTTAGATCGGGTTCAAGTCCGGGCCCTGGCTGGGCCACTCAAGGACATTCAGAGACTTTTCCCTGAAGCCACTCCTGCCTTGTCTGGCTGTGTGCTTAGGGTCGTTGTCCGATTGGAAGGTGAACCGTCGCCCCAGTCTGAGGTCCTGAGCACTCTGGAGCAGGTTTTCATCAAGGATCTCTCTGTACTTTGCCCTCTTCATCTTTCCCTCGATCCTGACTAGTCTCCCAATCCCTGCCGCTGAAAAACTTCCCAACAGCATGATGCTGCCACCACCATGCTTCACCGTAGGGATGGTTTCAGGTTTCCTCCAGACGTGACGCTTGGCAATCAGGCCAAAGAGTTCAATCTTGGTGTCATCAGACCAGAGAATCTTGTTTCTCATGGTCTGAGTCCTTTAGGTGCCTTTTGGCAAACTCCAAGAAGGATGTTATGTGCCTTTTACTGAGGAGTGGCTTCTGTCTGGCCACTCTACCATAAAGGCCTGATTGGTGGAGTGCTGCAGAGATGGTTGTCCTTCTGGAAAGTTCTCCCATCTCCACAGATGAACTCTGGAGCTCTGTCAGAATCACCATTAGGTTCTTGGTCACCTTCCTGACCAAGGCCCTTCTCCCCCGATTGATCAGTTTGGCCAGGCGGCCAGCTCTAGGAAGAGTCTTGGTGGTTCTAAACTTCTTCCATTTAAGAATGATGGAGGCCACTGTGTTACTGGGGACCTTCAATGCTGCAGACATGTTTTGGTACCCTTCCCCAGATCTGTGCCTCAAAACAATCCTGGACATGCACTGTCAACTGAGACCTTATATAGACAGGTGTGTGCCTTTCCAAATCATGTCAAATCAATTGCATTTACCACAGGTGGACTCCAATCAAGTTGTAGAAACATCTCAAGAATGATCAATGGAAACAGGATGCACCTGAGCTCAATTTCGAGTCTCATAGCAAAGGATCTGAATTAAGTAAATAAGGTATTTTTATTTAAATTACCATAAATGTTTTTAAAAAATCTGTTTTCGTTTGTCATTATGTGGTATTGTATGTATTTATTTTAGAATAGGGCTGTAACGTAACAAAATGTGGAAAAAGTCAAGGGGTCTGAAAACTTTCCTAATGCACTGCATGTGAGAATAATAGGGTTGCATTGTGTACAGAGGGAGAACATCAGAGGACCAATAGTGTCTTTACAGAGACACGATACAGTCCACCGGGAGACTAGCGATACGGTCCACCGGGAGACGATACGTTCCACCGGGAGACTAGCGAGACGATACGGTCCACCGGAAGACTAGCGATACGGTCCACCGGGAGACTAGTGAGACGATACGGTCCACCGGGAGACGATACGGTCCACCGGGAGACTAGCGAGACGATACGTGTCCATCCGGGTACGGACTAGCGAAGAGCCATACGGTCCACGCGGTGAGACATAGCGAGACGATACGGTCCAGACGCGGGAAGACTAGCGAGACGATACACGGTCTCACCGGGAGACGTAGCGAGACGATACGGTCGCAACCGGGAGGCTAGCGAGACGATACGGTCCACCGGGAGGCTAGCGAGACGATACGGTCCAACCGGGAGTGAACTAGCGAGACGATAACGGTCCACCGGGAGACTAAGCGAGACAGATACGGTCCACCGGGAGACTAGCGGACGATAGGTCACGGGAGCTAGCGAGAAGATTACGGTCCACGGAGCGACTAGCGAAAAGATACGGTCCACCGGAGCTAGCGAGACATAGGTCCACGCACACGGGAAGCAGAGAGACGATACGGTCCACCGGGAGACTACGCGGAACGATACGGTCCCCGGGAGAGTACGAGATCGATAGTCCCGTTCCGGTAAGACATACGAGGAGATCGATGCCCCAACGTCGGGATGGTGGTAGAAATCAAGCGCCCCCAACTGGGCATGTGTAGAATCAAGCCCCCCCCGCCCAACTGGGATGGTGTAGAATCAAGCCCCCCCCCCAACTGGATTGTAGATCAGCCCCCCCCACCATCACTCAATCCAGCAACAGTCACATAACCAGCTGTCAATGTTACATCCCCTGAAAAAAGGGTAGAAAGAATCCACGAGAGCGTGATACAGGAATGTTTACATCAATTGAACGTTTAGTGCAATGAGAAAAGACCGCGAATTTCTCCGTGAACTTGAGTGGAAGACAAGAGTCGATCTAGGCTCATAGATTACAGAGGCATTATAAGTAGATCACAATTAAACATCTATCTCCACGACAAACATAAAGTAATCAACATAACGTTACACATTCCTCTCACAATTCGTACCCTTTGTATGCTTGAC